>NW_009613288.1:41107-58729 GCF_000690535.1 Cariama cristata | reverse complement strand
CAGCGCCATTCCTGGTGTGGCAGCCATACGACAAGAACTCTGCCCGCTGGCAGCAGACAAATGTTTTATTGCAATCTGCTTGTTTGCATTCTCTGGCTGTTTTTGATTAACTTGTCCTTTTCCTTTTGAATCTTGAGAGCTTTTGCTACTTGCGGTTGTTTTTTCTGCTCCTTTCCCTCTGGCATCGCAGTTTGCAAGGCAAAGGGTAGGCTCTACTTTCCCACTGTCAAGTTGAACATAAAGTGCATCAGTGCATATTTTTCTTTCAGGTCTCTTGTCTGCAGAGATGATCTCGTTACCAGGACTTCTGCTTGCCTGTTTGGTCAGCAAGAGACAGTCTTTCACAGTGGAAAACTTTGGAGACACGGTTTGTTTTTCACTGAACTGAAGTTGCTTTTGATCAGCGGATTCCCCCAACCCTGCTGGCTCTGGCCTCTGCATCTGCTTAGAACTGTCTGGGCCTGCTGGTACTGGGCTGACAGCAGAGGATTTGGGTTTGGTGTCAGGAGTGATGCTGCTCATTTGGAGGGTGGCTACTGAGCCATACTCCAAACTCACAGGCCTTTCAGCCTGCACATGCTCATTGCTCATTTTTCTCAAAGAGCCTGAAACAGAAGAAAGGGGATCTAGCACATTTTTACTGGCATGTTTCCCATCTTTCCGGGAGCTGGTAGACACTTGAATAATAGTTTCTTTTTCTTTTATGGTTGGAGTGCATGGTTTTTGTGACAATGTCTGTTTATCCAAGTACTTCGACTTAGAAGAACTAGTATCAGAGGCTGGCCTGTGTTTATTACTGCTGCTTTCCACACCAGCAGCAGCAGGCTTCACATGTTCTTGAACACCTATGTGAACATCTACAGCACAGTTTCTGTTTACAGTGTCTCTCACAGCAGAGGAGCCTGAAGTGTTAAGTTGCTGCTGAGGAACTTGGCTGGACTGCTCTGTCTCAGTAGTTTGAAGCCTTATGTCAGTAAGCTGTTTCTGGTCTGTCTGTCCTAAATCTTTGGCAATGTCCTTCTGCACAGAGGAAGCCGGTGCAGACTTCTCATTTTTAGGATCACAATCTGTTAAGGGTTGCATGGGCCGTTTGGATGGAAAAGCTTCACTCTTTGACACTGCAATAACTTTCTTGGACTCACTAAGAACTCTCTGCTTGGTTACATCCCTTTCCACAAAACTACTAGCAACAGTTCTGTCATCTTTGCTGAGCTGTTTCAGTGATTCTCTGCCATCCTTAGTTTGTGCCTTGGGGCCAGTTGCCTGCATTTTTCCTTGCATCTGAGGTGGAACAGCAAAATCACCGCAATTCTTTTCATTGCTTTTAGAGTAACTGGTTATCAGGACATCCGAGACAGATACCTTCAAAGATGACTCCCTGATCACCTCCACCTTTGCAGGGATAGGCTCAGAACTTCTCTGGGCTACTGGCTGTTTGGCAGGCAGCTCCTTTTCTATTTGCTTCTCTTTTCCTACAGCTTTTTCAGGACTGCTTTGGACAGCAGAAAGTTTGGAATTCGTTTGAGTAGTTTTAGCACTCTGACTTTGAGTAACAGAAGACTTTGCCTCCATTGAATTACTGTCCTTCTGTTTTGAAGGCGAGGTGTCTTTCTTTTGAACAGCTTCGATAACAGAAATATTGCCTTTAGCAGCTGGACTAGAAACGTTTTTCTCTGTCAGTACTTCTGCAGCCGCAGGGATGACTGGTGGACTTGGAGAACTCTTGCTTGTTCGCAGAACCTGAAGCTCTGATACATTGACCTTGCCAGATTTCGAAGAGCTTAACAACTGCTCTTTCTGACAGGCCAGTTCTAGCTTCCCACCACTCCCTTGTGGTGCTGGGGGTTTAGGAGATGCCCCATCACTGCTGGTGCTATGTCCTTCTGGCAGCACACACAAATGCAGTTCAGTCTTCGAAGCCTGTGGCCCAGAAAGTAAGGCAATGTCTAGTGTGCCTTCTATTGGCTTCAAACAGGAAACAGATCTCCCATCAAGTTTATATTCTGATGGACTTTTTCTGACAGAAGCCTCAGTGGAAATAAGGGCTGATTTTTCCACACTCACGTCCGCTCGGCTATTCAAGGTCTTGAGAGGAACAAAAGAAACCGAGTTAATCTGAGCAGCATGGGCACTGCTGATAAATCCCCTACCATCGGCAACTGCACTCGAGTCCTGCTGTATGCTTATGGGTCTGCCTGTATTAAGTTGAAGGCATTCATGAACATTTGATGTCAATTTGGGTTTCAGCACTGGACAGACACTGTCATCTTTTTCTTCAATGGATATTTTCTTTCTAAGATAATCAAAATTTGTAAGTTTACCATCTAATCTTTCAAATTTGACAAATTCTTTTGTTGGTACATTTTTATCTGTGTTTTCTCCCTTTCCATTTAGCATCCTGTCAGAGGACTGAGGTAGCACATCTTGCAGTGTACACGGAGGGGAAATTCTTTTTAAGTCGTAAGAAATATGACTGAGGTCATTAGGCGAAGGCCCATGACACAACATCTGTGCATCTAAAGCAATACCATCATTTGATCTCAAGTTTGCATTCTTTTGAATGGTGTCTTTGAGTAGGCCACCAGCTGACTGAGTCTCCAAAGCAACAATTTTTGTTTCAAACTGATTTGATCTTTCTAATACCTTCTGGAATGCTTTTTTGTCTCTTTCTTCCAATCTTAAGGTACTGGGATTTTCTGGTTCACTGCTAGGTTCATGTAT
The DNA here is from genome assembly GCF_000690535.1 of Cariama cristata. Lineage (NCBI taxonomy): Eukaryota > Metazoa > Chordata > Aves > Cariamiformes > Cariamidae > Cariama > Cariama cristata. The sequence goes on along the minus strand of NW_009613288.1, from coordinate 56,008 downwards.
AGCAGCATTTGCTTTTTCAGCTAAGTCTTGCTTTTTCATAACTATCTTGACCTTCAGCTTCTCTCTGTCTAGCTCATCGACGGATTCTTGCCTTCCTAATTTTCGGGAGATGGGTCGTTTCAAGCAGCCCTGCTCTGCAGGCCTGACTCGTGTGAGTGATGGCATGTCACATACATTCTCCTCCAGGCTCTGAAGACTTACTTCCCTTTGGGACAATTCTCTATTCACTTCTTCCTGGGTCACTTCCAGACTGTGTTTTCGCGAACATAAGTGTTTCTTATCACTGCCATAAGAGGGTGCAAGTTTCTCTTCAGATTGGACTCTCTTTAACAGTGGAGATCGTGGTGGCTCGGCACTCTTTGGCCTAACAATATGCCTTACAATAGTTGGAGGGGAGTGCATTTTGCTAGGAAAAGATTGAGTTATTTTTGTATTTCCAATTGAATGTCCTAGCAATGGCGATGGAGATCGCTGAGGGGATGTTGGCTGGGGTGTTGGAGAAGGTGTCCGTGCAAGAGGAGAGAGAGGAATGCTACCAGCTGACTTGCGTCTTCCTGATCTGTATCTTTGTCCACCGAGCTTTGGACCCAAGCCATGAAGAGTGCTGGGTCTTATGTGTCCTGAACCAGCTGGAGAATTGGGTCCACTTGAACTTGGGGAGCTACTCTGGGAAGAGTTAGTACCTACAAAAAAAGAACAAACAAACAAACATAACAACAGCAAGATTTTTTGAATCTTGTCTAAATGTTCAAGTGAGACACAGAACTTTCACCAGTCTGAAAGGCCTACATGCCGTCTGCTGCCACAATGTTCCAAAATTTGAAGGTTTTGAGTGACTGGGTTGTAAACCCCTCATGATTCCAATTATGTAGCTATTTCTCCCTTTCCTCCTCTGTTCCTTCACCCACGTTAAGTTACCAGTTCCTTCTGTTTAAATAGAATAGCTAACGCTTTCTGCCACTTCAAAGCAATGATTAAGGTTTTCCAAATAATTTACCTTTGCCAAGGCATTGTACAACAGCAGTCACTTTTAATACACACTAAAATCAAGACAGAAGTAAAACAGGAAAAAGGGGCAGGCTTTTCGGAGTCAGAAAGATGCACATTTCAGCACCCACACAATCTTTTCAGCAATAAATCTGCATTCATCAGTGCCTATGCTAGCTCTATTATGTAGTAACTACTTCCTCAGTTTCATTCTTTTCTCAGACTCTTCAAGGCAAGATTCTATCTTTTACCCCAAATTCGCATCGTTTATTACTCAAAGCCATTGGACTTGGATTTAAACTCTGGGACAAACCTAGCAGCCAGTTCCCTTATAGGTGCTTCTGTATAATGAAAACACCTTTGATTTTGCATTAGGAATCTTTTTCCCTTTTCCAAACAGAAACCACCTGTTCAATGATTACGTTTGTCAGAGTTGGCTACTCCTAGCACAGTGTAACAGATCTGGGGGGGTTTACAGGAAGTAGAATACACTTTAAGTCCTTCTCCTCTGCCTTCCACTCCTTCACACTCACCAGATGGAAAATCAGGAGTAGAGCGGTAGCTTGGTGTAGGTGATCTAGGAGATAAGCTGTGGGTTGGAGACCCAGGCAAGCTCTCCCCTGATGAAAGTGATCGATTCAGGCAGGAGAAACTTCTGCTGGTGTGAAGAAGAGGAGAGGGTTGCTTGGCCAGCTTTTTAAAGAGAGATCTTCTCCTAGTGTGAGAAAAGCACAGTGTTAATCAGAAGTTAAGATGCACAGAATATACTATTACCACAGGCAAAACTCTTGCAAGCTGACATTGTTTCCCTCTCCTATTACTCTCAGAAGAGCAAATACTGAATCTATGTTTACGTGAAAGCAAACAACACTGCAGAGCATGAAGTCTAAAAAATATCCTGATTTGCCAATAGGTGGGATATATAATGTAACTAAATCTATTTGTACTAGAATGTACTCACTGTATTTCAGAAGAACAATTAGCTCCTTATGAGTATAAATTTTCATTTTCTTAAGAGCCCACCAAAACTGAAGGAGTATCTACGAAGTACTAGCGATGTGTTTACAAAATACACATAAACTTATCATCAAACTAGAAATGCCCATAAACTTAGTCCTAGAAAGTTTAATTAAACAAATACAAAAAGATATAGTTAAAAGACACAATCTTAGTTGTTCACTTTCTTTCCCATATGTATGTGTGTGCCATGTAAAATTTTTAGGGGTTATTTTAACAGATCTAGTTCAGGCAAAACAGGATTGGAAGGATGTGTTACAACCGCAGGATCTCACAGAAGAAGGTAAAAAGATGTAAAAGACAACAGAACTGTATTAACTTCATATTTTAAATTAATTGCTACATATACACACACATGCAAGGAAACAAACTCACCATGAAAAAGGATTACTCACCGCTCTAAACTCTCTTTCTTCTTGGTTTTCTTACTGCGCCTCACCATTCGGCTCCTGCAGCTGTTACGCCTGGCAGGTCCTGTCTTGATGGAAGTGTTTTCAAAAGGGGTCGTTGTTACTGAGACTTTGTTACCACTCTGCCAAAATGGAGGAGGAACCTTTAGGCTCAAGTAACACAAGACAACTGTTCCTTAAATTGAAACTATGCCACCAAAGCGCATGCAATGAGAAAGAATTCCAGCATCAGAATAAGAGCTGGCAGTGTAGGGAGCCCTGTGCAGACATTGCCAGGCTAATTTATATCAGATAAACAATGACTGGAAAATTCTCAAATTCTGCCAAATTTCCAAAACTTCCTCCATTCCAGCTTTGGGACAAGGAGAAATTCCAGTAATTGTATCTAGACAGGAGGAGACCAAGGACTGACCAAGACTGCAATTTTCAAGTTGAAAGGTTCTACAGAAACATCCTGTTTTCCCCCAAAGAACAGCTGTCACTGCACAGTGGTCCATTCACTGGCTATTCACGTCTGAGGATACCGACTGTTACAATGATGAAATGGAGGAGAAAACTTAATCTTCATTATCAATCCCAAACAACCCTCTTACCTTGTTTAAAAGAGATAATATACATAATTAAGTTCAGCTTTTTAGGATTGTTTGCATGAATAGATGACTCAATATATAAAACCAACTTGAAATATGTTACATTTTAAAAATCCGTACCTCCTGCCCAGCACTGTATACCACGACAGCGAACCCCTTTTCAAAGGAATTCAAGTAGCCCAAATTAATTTATAGTACAGCACATTTGGATGAACAACAATCTCTCAGCTGAACTGATTCTTGTAAGTAGTGTGCAGGGTTGTCATGTTTCTCTGTATCTGACACAGAAAACAACTGTACACCCAACTGCCTAAAATTACAGAACTTTCTCTTACACATTTCTTGAGAAACTGGAAAACTTGGAAGTTCCTCTTGGATTCAAAAAAGGTAAAAAGACTTAAGGAAAAGTGTATTTTGCATCTTTACTCAGCTCTTTATATTTCCCCATTACTTCATTGCTTTCTAATCTTCTTTTGTAACTGACTACCTCCCTTTGACAGGGAAAGCTCTGCATGTAACACCATAAATTGTTAATAGCAAATACACAGCTGTCTGAAACAATTCTGACCTAACGTCAATCTGACCTGAAAAGACTACATAAAAACTGCAATATGATGAAAAAAAAGAAAAGTGAAATAAGTGGAAAAACAGTGAAAAGCTATGACTAGCATTCATTAAAAAAAGTTAAGTTTTTTGTTTGTTTTTACAGAAAAACTGTAATTTTCTGATAGGATATACCTTGGAAAACTCCACAAGAGACACATGTGACATTCATAAAAGTCCAACTGTAGGATCAGAACATCATTAAGTAAAGAAGCTCTGTGGGACGTGCCTGGCTATATATGAGACTAAAACCTTTTGAGTCTTAAGATAAGTAAGTCAAGTTCCTGTACAGTAGGCAAGAAAATATTTCATATTCTTTGCTTCCACTTTTCCTCATTGATTTCCCTTTAAAAGGAGAAAATGAGAAGTATCACCATCAAAAGCCTGAATTACCTGACGAAGATCGGGGAATTCAAGAAAGTGTTTGAAAATGTCACTTTTTTTGAGAGAGACAAGAGATACCTCCTTGTGTGAGTGCCTTGAATGTACTTCAGTTACCTCAGTAGCAGTGCCAGTTTACTGCAGAGAAACTAAAATCATAGCAGGATATATGAAGTCACTGACCTTTCTCCAGGCCTGTGCAACAGAAGCTTACAGTTTTTCTTGAACCACAAAATTTGGTAACTAATCTCTGAAGGAAACAAACAATCCCTCAATCCTCAGTGGAAAAAGCAAGCGCTTTCGTATCCCAGTTGCCCAAGAGTTACCTTTAACAACAACTCAATAACTTCTGTATGAACGAGACCATGCACTGGCTCTCCATTGATATGAGTAATCAGGTCTCCAGCTTTTAAACCCGCTTCATAAGCCGCTCCTCCTTCTTCCACATTCTGGAAATCAGACACAAAGAGAATATACTCAAAATGAACTACTGTTTAACCTTTATACTTTCAAGAGTAGCCTTTCTTTAATGAACTCTTTCTGTAGAACCAGTGACAATGAAAAAAACCAAACTTACAGATATTAAGTTACCTAAAGGAAGAAAAGAAGAAAAGTCAGACCAGTCATTTCACCATCAACTACTTACTTAAACTTTATACTTACATGGGTCTTGGAATGGTTTCAAAGTCCACTGAAACACTGATTGTTGTCACTGGTATTAAGTAAGCCCTGTATACCAGGGCAGTTTTCATGCATGATAGAGAGGGGGTGATTCACTCCCCACAGCAAAATTTCAGAATTGAATGAAGATTTTTAGCATCCAAAACTGAGAAATACTGATGTCATTAAGGCAGTGGTCACATGCAGTACCCTAATCATCATAAAAATTAAATCCACTGTCTAGTTAAGGATTGTTTTCATTTGGTTCAAATTCACCAGGCTGCCCATGATAGGGAATAGTGCAGCACAAAGGTGACAAAGGACCAAAATAAACTGAATTACAAATAATTTTGAAGGTGGCTTAAATAATTTATTATGTTTTAAAATGCGCTTTTGGAGAATTTTTAGTCATTCAGGTTCCACTGAAGCCTACAGTGTTTACAAAGCTAGCAAACCCCAACAAACCTACAATATTCTGAAAAAAAGTCAAGGTTTCACTTTTACTGCAATGTACCATTTTTTAGTCCCTTCCTTTCACTGATGTGATGCTACACCAGTGACAAGAAATCCAACTTTTTTATTTATTCCATTATCAAATGTACCCCATTCTCCAGATTCAATGTTCTTGATGGATTAATAGGTCTGAGAGGTAAACAACACGAATAAAAAAATGAGTAATACACTATCACATCAGTAGCATTGCTACTTCAAAACCTACACTACATATTTAAAACAAAGCATTGTAGAAAACATCAAAGCTTTTGATATATTTGTAATCAATTTCTCAAAATTATTTTAAGGTAGTTGAAATATTTTTAGTTTACACACACAATATTTATGTAAAATTTATGTAAAATATGTCATTTGTTATCAACCTCAATTATAAAATAAATATAAAATACATCTATATTTACATAAATATATACATATATGTATTTTAAAATTAAGGAGGTTGATAACCAATGAAATGCAAGAACTGCTGTCTTTTCCTTTAGCCTATCTCCCACCGTTCAAATCAGTAGTGAACAGAGGATGAAAAATACACAGTTTATTCAAGACAGTCAGTCTTTTTCCTGTGCCATAGAATCCTCAAAGGTATTCATAATTCCAAACGATGTGCACATTTCTACACAAAAGAAAGTCAGTGCTTGAGATCAGCCTACTTGTGTTTAGTAAAACATTGTTGACTTTCATGAATCCCTTAATTGACACAGTTTAATAAACTCCATGTATATTTCAACAACTTCTGTTTACAATCTCCTAGTTTTGCAGATCCTGCCCTCAAAGACAGGTTGCACGAACTCTTTGGTTTTCGAAGTCACAGTACTCTGAACTTAGACATGGATAATTGCCAAACTTGCCCAAAGTTAAAGTGACCCACGCAGAAGGTCAACATCATATGTAGGTACCACTTCTGCCAAAGGTGGCTTGTCATCCTACAGCCAACACTGGTCTTGTGTACAGGCACAAATTTAACTCATTTATTGGTACAACATCACAATTTACACAGTAGCTGTCAACAAACAGATACCATGTACAAAAATAAAACACAAAAACATCATTACAGTTTTCTGTGGCTGTATATAAGCACAAAAACATGTTATCTTACCCAAACAATATGGTGAACAGTGTAGATATCGCTGTCACCCACATAAACCCTGATTGCTCGGATGGTGAAGCCATACTTTTTTCCTGAACTGTGAATTACTATTGGTTGATGAGAACTTGCAGCAGCAATTGATGAATCACGGCTGGGAGATGAATCTCGGGAGGATGAAGGATCAGATGACAGGGAATGAGGAGACATAGGACTTCCCAAAGGAGAAACACCAAACACATCTGGAAGAAAAAAATTTGCCTATTAGACTACATTCTGAGCACACACAAATACAAGGAATTTGCTTAGTTTTATGACACCTTGGTGCCAAAACATATCATTGTCTTTGCATAAACACTCTCTCCTCAATCTGTGTGTGTCTTAGTGAATGAGAAATTTAACCAACAACCAGATCCTAGAACTAAATTTCTTTCCCCGTACTGTAAACTGTATTTTTTAATGCAAGGGTTGTTAGATGTAGACTGCTTTTTCCTTTTAGATAGGAAACACACTCATTGCTAACTCTGAAAGAACAAAATTCTCAGCCTCTTCCTAACAAACACTCATGAAAAAAAAAATCAGACTTTGGTAGCAGATGTTATTGTGACTACACCCAAACCCATCCCACAAGTCATCCAGCAGTGCTAAACAAAGCACTAGTAGTTTTTTTGGTTTCAGTTATATATAGAGACAGATAAAGACTACTGTAATTAAACCACAGTATCTAGTTGGTATATAGGACAGTAACTCAGTGCTTGTACCAAGCCTCCATTTCTACATTCTGCTACATCATGTAATACCACAAGAATTTCTTGCAACATCAATTATGGCTTTGTTTTATTTCATTGTTTTGAAAGCACTATGCACTCATGCTTGTGCAAATGTAAACACAACTGCAGCAGCATAAAACACACTTTAGTGACTGTAACAGCGTGACAGCTCTTCAAAAGAATGCAGCCCTGAAAGATTCCAGGTTTAGTGTCCATGCCAAACCATGTCATGCAAGGGCAGATACGCTTTGACAGCACAGGCGCTACTCCCTGGATGCAAGTCACCAGAGGCTCTCAGAGATCAGTATCACTGAGTTAATGCTGAAATCCCACAGAACAGTCAAGCCCCAAGGGGGCTGTCACTGTTACCCTCTGGCTCTGACACATGCCCAGATCTGCTGCCCTCTGCTTTCTCCTGCATGTGGGACACGTCCTGTCACTCTCAGCTACATGACTCAGGTTGGGAACACGGTTAAACACGAATAAGGTAGCTTTTTTGGACAGTAATAGGTATAGCTAACATATAAGCTTTTGGTTGATATAATGACGTTTTTAGTTGTAGGTAAAGCTAAGTTTGGATTTTATAGAACAATGTTGAGATTAAACTGAAAGAAAACCATCGTTTAATGAGCACAGTAACTCCGTCTGTATCATCTCTGAACTTAGTGATTCTTACTTGACAGCTGTGAAAGAACTACTGGAGTACAAACTGATGAATAACTCTTGAGTGTTACTGTTATCTGTGTGTATATGGTTCTCCTGTGATCGCTAATCTCAATAATGAGCATGCACCACAGGCCCTCTACAAGCAGAATAAATACTCATGGTGCTAACTGTTACAGGGGTATACCAAAAAAACACTTAGGACATTTGGGAGAAAAGTATTATTTGGAAGAAAGAGTCTACACAAGAAACAAGGCCAAAGTGTTTGCAAGCTGCTTGGAGTTTTCACTGTCAACACTGCCCTGAACAGGTTGAGCACATGGTCACTATCTTTCTTATTCTAAAAATAAAGTCATCTTCATCTCTCTCATGCATTTTGAGAGAACGATCATTCATATTTGGACAGCATCACAGAATTGTTATGCAGGGGTAAAATACTCCTCTAACTGAGACCCAATGTTTTCCTCTTGACTCACCTCATTAAAAAAACCTCAAGGTTAGCTGCTGGAATTACAGGTACTACCTAGGAAGCCTATGCTGTCCTTTAAACCGTATGGTGAAGAAGGGTAGAAAACATGAAGTGAATCAGAAATTCCTGCACTAATAGGGATCAGATGGGCCTTTCACCTTTCTAAGGTCTTCAAAACACAGCCATGATAGCACAGTGCTCGCTCACCAAGGTATTAAAGAGCACATAGGGCACATGCTTTACAATCCAAAGACAGGTGAAGACTATGAGGAGAGCCAGAACCAACTCTCAACACTGTACAATACTCCACTAGCCTGAGGACTCAAAGCAACCTGCTGAAGTTACTGTCAAAGCCACCCTTGAACATATGGAGCAAGTGTAGGGTTATGTTATCAGACCAGCAGTTACTTAAGTATTATATCTAAGGTCTAAAAGCAGCATATGAGTGGTGTGCAAAGTTGAGATGTAATCCCACTTTTGGAAAAAAATCCCTCAAAGTTTGAGAAGTTTGGACTTTGATTCTGAATCATTAAAAAGCAAAGCACCAATGCTTCATCTGAAAACACTCAGTACTACAGTTATACTTCCACTTACTTATAGCAGTATTTCTGGCTTCAAATTTTGAGCACTCCATTTAAGTCAATGTAGTACAAACAAGACTTTTGTGATACTTCTCTCTGGCTTATCACCTTTCCATATGGGAGACAGGAGAGACTAGTCAGGCTGTAACAACAGCTGTTCTTGGAGCTGTACACAGTGAGTTACTTAAAACTTAAGCTACACCCCTACTGTAAGATGAGCAAAGGACTGAAGCCTGCATCCTGCTGTGTAGGCACACAGTCCAACACAAAGTAGTCACCACTAAGCTACATTTTTGCCTGTCAGAGAAGGTCCCTCAGCTGTAACGTGACCACTGTAACTCGCTGACAAGACTGCCCCATCTAGTAACGCAGGTGAACAACAAAAGAAACAAAAAAGCATGACACAGAACCCATTCTGGACTCTCCAAAATCCTGCATTTACATAATAAACCATGAAGTATGCATAAATTGTAACATTTCAAACAAAAAGATTTATGTGTACCTCCTGGAATCATGAGGGACAAAGCACTTGCAGAAAGGGACTTTGTGACTTTTCCAGAGATCCTCTTTTTCTCCGTGCTTTCTAATCGCTGACGAGCCACGTGAGATGCAACCTCACTGGGTGGCTTTGAGGCATTATCTGTACTGTCCACACTCTCACTTCTTCCATTTATCTGATCCAAGTGCTCTGAAAAACTGCCAACTGTACAAAGAAGAAGGGATAAACACATTGAGGGAAATCTGGGGGTCAGGAAGGGGAAATGGTACAATTGTGAGACGGGAATTTTTCTTTCTGTTAACAAGTTCATAAAACAACATTACAGAAATCTGAGTAATTCTTCCAGACTTACAGAATGCAAAAACGTTAACAGAATGAATTGAAGCAACAGTTTTTTGTAGTCATTGACTAAAATAAAATAAGAGACAAAAGGTGAAGCAAGTCTCAATATGCAGCACTCACCTTAGAGAACTTAATCATACATTTATTTTTCATATGAACTCCTCCTAAAGTAAATGAAAGGCTCCAATCCTACCTAAGTTGCTTTCAGCTTAACTTTTCCAAAATCATTAAACACTAAGCTTAATTTTATTTTTAATTATTTTCTTTTGCTTTTATTCTTTGGGTGGTTTTCTGCCAGAAGAAATGTACCTGGCACCACTAAACTCAGTATTACAACCACATTGGTATTAGTCTGGAAAGATAACGTTTTGAATAATGAAAAAAATCACCATAAATGCCTTGTGTCATGTGAACAACCGGCATAGGATTTCTTCAAAAATTCAAAGATGTCACAGGAAAGTTGTATGACCTTATGAAACATGCAGCAAGAGTAGGTTGCTTGTTTAAAGACATAGCAGTAATTCCTAGTATTCCTTTAAGGTCACAGAATATCCTGTTGCTAACTGACCACAGAAAAATGAAATTATTCTTAAGTGTAATCAACAAGTGACAGAAGAGGATCAGATGCTTGGAGTTATCACTGTAACTGCTGTGCTAATGCCAACACTGTAACACAGGGCTGGGGAGAGCGAGCAAGACTTGGGATACAGTACAGTCAAGCTTTTAGACAACCGAAAAGAGATTGAAATGGTTATACTGAGAAAACTCAGTGAGGTACAAAAGAGCAATAAGCTGAAGACAGGTGAATGTGTAGAGAAGGCAACTGCAACCTATGTATGGACAATCATGAGACTGATATAGGCCTAGACCTGTGTTAGGTACCAGGTCTAAAACAGTTACACAAAACTCTCCTCTGAAAATACAAAACCAGCAATATACTAGGGCCCTGGACCCTACTGAAATGCATGCAAATACTTGAGCTGGGAGATGGATTCATAAAGCAAATAAATTCTTTACGTACAGAATGGTTTACAACACTTCCTCCTAGATTCCTTATGACAAAAGTGACTTCCACAAGTCAAAGACAACCCTGCTGATGCTGAAAGGTGTACATCATTGAGATGTCTTAATTAAAAACACACAATGGTTCAGCACAGAGTGTTAGAAAACAGCAACACAGATCAGCTGGAATGACTCCAGGATGATGAATCAAAAGGCCACCAACTTCAGCAAGGGAAGATATAAAAATAGTGCTTTAAGTGCTCAAGGGATCTAAGACTCCTTTTCTCTACAGAAGAATCCTAAAAAGGCTCTATGGTCAAGTCACCATTTTATTGAGTTGCCTAGCAGCTCTTCAGAGTCAACGGGGCAACAACAAATCCCAGCATTTCCAAACATGTTGAAACTTTCCCATACATATTTTCATGAGATTTTATTAGCTTGAGCCTGAGCCCAAACCAGACCTCTCTTGGGATGGCTTTTTTTTAAAGTTCTGAAATACAGGACTTCTAAACCACAAACGCCACCGCTAAACAAAAAGTCCACACTGTTTGTAATGTCATCAGTCAAGAGATCCACTGTGAATTACCTGATAGCGTGGAGCTGCTGATCGTACTTGCTGGAGTGGTTACTTCAGGTTCATCTTGCACTATTTCCTCGCTCACAAATGCAGGCTTTTCCTGTTCCTCCCGGGGTCCTCCTATGCCAGAGGAATCACTCTGTTCTCCTTCAGCTGATACGGCCAGCTTCGGAAGCAAACCAGGACTGTGTTGCTGCCTGCTACTCTCAGTGTCAGAGGAGATGGATGTAGATATTTGTTGTCTGCATGAAAAATAAGCAAACTCTCATGCAGTTACTGAGATGATGAGGCCTGCTACTTGGCAAGCAGGAACTGGAGCACTTCCAGCACCTCCTTCTACTTACATTTCAGAATACTCTGAACTCCAGCTTAAAGATTCCACAGAAGGCAATGTTACACTTTTTGTTTTGTCTCCTGCATCTTCCTTTTCTTCACCTTGTGTTTGAGTGACTCGATCTATGCTACTAAAAACCTATTACAGACAAAAAAACACAAAAAACCCAACTCATCACTGACGTATTTGATAAAAAAAGATATGCAGGAAAGCACATTTCAGGTTGTACTCTGCGTGTTCTAAACGCTTATACAGTATTTCAGAGTGCAAACTTCAAACTTCTTGAGCCTTTTTAAATTTCCAAGAGTTTGTGTTCTTAAAGTAACTTTCTTGCTTTCTTGGCTCCTCACATATAGGGTCATGAACAACTTCTCTTCTCATTACAAATTCATCAGTATTCTCCCTTTTTCACTGTGTGAACCAAGACAGTACAAACAAAATCCATAGCCTTGGGGGCTCTAGGTCACAGGATTAATGCACGTCTTGGATTAATTCACAACCATAAAGCCAATCAAGGCAAAAAAGCCCTAACCCTAAGATACTGACTTAGTATCTACCAGTCAGGTGTGACATGCATAAAAATTAATCTGAATTGACTTTGAAGAATAAATTACTTGGCTAAATGATTTATAAAAAAATAAACTCAGATCCTTGAAGTCTGTTGCTTTGCTTAGCTGACAAACAGCACATAGGAATTGTCAGCTGTATATTCTACAGTCTGAGAGGCACAGCTAGAGATGCAATGACATAACAACATTAACAAACCAAACTATTTCTGTGGTACAGAGCTTTCAAAAGGACAGAAGTTCACAGAATGAGGTTGGAAGGGACCTCTGCAGGTCATGTTGTCCAACCCCTCCCCACAAGCAGGGTTACGTAGAGCTGGGTTGCTCAGGACCATGTCCAGATGGCTTTTGAAGACCTCCAAGAATGGAGACTCCACAACCTCTCTGGGTAACCTGTGCGAGTGCTCAGTCACCTTCACAGTAAAAAAGTGTTTCCTTGTCTTCAGACAGAACTTCCTATGTTTCAGTTTGTGCCCATTGCCTCTCGTCCAAGTTACATCCAAAGAAACTGCCTCATTTCCCAGGATCTGAATTTGAAACATACTACCAAGTCAAAATAAGGAGTTTACATAGAATGAAGATAACTACATCCACGATTCCTGTCTCTGCTCGTCCATGCTATCACAGATACAATACCTATGTGGTACTGCATAGCCAGCACGAAATCCACCAATTCCTTAAAGCATAACCCAGGACAAACACACACATACAAACACAGACTTTCCAAGTACCTTTAAACAGTTCCTAAAGCAGGTTAAAGGAACTTCTTAAATAGAAAGCTTTTGAAAATAACTATGCTATGTTAAGACTAAAAGTACATTCATTAGGCATTCCACTTCTATTATTTCCTGCCATACTACCTTCCACAGTTTCATTCACACGTTCACTCTGCTCCTACTCGCGTCCCTTGTCTGGCAATAATTTTAGCTCACATGTCAACTACTAAAGTATACTACCCTTTGGACAGTCAGCTTTACCTTCAATTCACAGTATTCAAATCACTCCCTCAAATCCACATCTTTCCTTGACCAAATCACATGCTAATCACTTTGCTTTTTCCCTTCAGTCTAATGTCATTTTATTAATAGCTGCTATAGGCTAGTACTGTCATCTCTGGTACGCCATTACCTGCAAGATACCCAGGACACAACTGGAGCAACACGCAAACTAGGTACAAGGAAACCAATGTAAGAAACATGCATGAGCATTTAACAGAACAATTTCCCTGAACTTTCTCTTATGCCATCATGAAGTTTCTACAGAAAATATCAACCTATTTCTATAATTTTCTATTACCTTCTTAAGGATTCAAGAAACAACCTTTGTACAGAATCTTCCCATGTTTTTATTTAACAGTATTGATTTCATTCTTGCTCAAATTCAGTTAACGTTTGAAGAAACAATGCCTATACATCTCTTCCATATCTAACATTTCCAAACTCTATAAAAGTAGCAAAATCTTTACGTGCACAATCCATACTAATGTTACAGCAATTTTTACTTACTTTTGAAAATCTATGTGAACATGAGGAAAACTGTCTTATCTCCAAATTAAAATCTTCATCATTGGTATCATCTTCTTCCTCAGTTTCCATATGGTGGTATCTCTCAGAACGAGCTACAGACAAGGGAAATAAAGTCTTTTAGTTTATCAGGAAGAATGGGTATCAAGCTTTAATATTAACTAGAAGCATAATTTTATTCTTATTTCTGCTGATATGTCAAATCACTAGTGAAATTGCAAGCTCCCAGTCATTCTGATAAAGGAGATTTTCAAAGCAGTAAGCAAAAGTCAATATTTAAACACGGCATTCATCATATTTTTTTAGTATCATCAAACACTTACTGTCAAAATAACTTGTGTCATCTTCAGACTCCAACTGTGGAATAAACTCTGCTTTTTGCCTCAGCAGACTATTCCAGTCAAGGTTCCTGAAGAACTGATGCTGCTTTACTTCATATGCACCACCTGGGGGAGCCAGAGAAATACACTGAGCAAATTACACCAATCCTGACTTGGATTGTATGACAAATTATACCAATCCTTATCATTGCAAGGCATAGTCATCACTGTAGGCAGAAAGATCTACTACCCATTTCCACTAGAATCTCCTAAAGCTGTCAGAGCACCTCCCTGCCCCTGTTTTGTTGTTGCCATTTCTTTAACAGTGGTGGCACTGCTTTATTATCGTCCTCCTTTAACATTTCTATTTTTCTGGATATATTAATTATCATGTCAGCTACACTTTAGGCAGATGCATCAGATGTAGTATAAAAATATAAATAAAATAAACAAACATAAATATGTGCACTAGTTGAGTAAGTACAAGATAGAAATTAATGAAGAACGATTCTTAATAGTTGCTCAATATAAATACCATTGCTCACCAAAAGCTCCTTTTGGTGTTTTATAGCAGTAATATATGATTCTATAGGAAACACCTTACCATTTATCTTCTTATTGACTACTGCCTACCTGTTATAATGTGTGTTAAACAATTACACTAATTTCAAGTTAAGAAAAAACAGTAAGAACACAACAAAATACTGGAATTATTGTCCTGGGGAGGCAGGCAAGGATGTTATTAATAAGCATAAATCTAATTCTAAAAACTGAACAGGTAACCTGCAGCAGCAAGTTACTGCCAACTTGACTGTATTGGGTTTATGTGGCACCATTTTGGTAGTGGGGGGGCTACAGGGGTGGCTTCTGTGAGAAGCTGCCAGAAGCTCCCCCAAGTCTGACAGAGTCAGTTCCAGCCGGCTCCAAGACAGACCCAGCACTGGCCAAGGCCCAGCCCATCAGTGATGGTGGTAGTGCCTCTGGGATAACATATTTACAAAAGGCTGCAC
>NW_009613288.1:33391-40986 GCF_000690535.1 Cariama cristata | reverse complement strand
CCCCGGCAGCCCACGGAGGCCCACGCTGGAGCAGATCCCCACCTGCAGCCCGGGGAGGACCCCACGCCGGAGCAGGGGGATGCCCGAAGGAGGCTGAGACCCCGTGGGAAGCCCGCACTGGAGCAGGCTCCTGTCAGGCCCTGTGGCCCCATGGAGAGAGCAGCCATGCTGGAGCAGGTTTGCTGGCCTGGCTTGTGACCCCGCAGGGGACCCAGGCTGGAGCAGAGGAAGACTGTGAGAAGTCCTGCCCCTGAGAAGGAGCGAGCAGCAGAAACAACATGTAATGAACTGACCGCAATCCCCATTCCCTGTCCCCCTACACCACTCAGGGAGAGGAGGTAGAGAAATTGGGAGTGAAGTTAACACCAGGAAGAAGGGAGGGGTGGGGGGAAGGTGTTTTGAGATTTGTTCTTATTTCTCATTATCCTACTCCATTGTTAATTGACAATATCTACATTAATCTCCCTGAGTCAAGTCTGTTTTGCCCATGACAGTAACTGCTGAGTGATCTCCTACCCTTATCTCAATGCATGAGCTCTTCATCATATTTTCTTCCCCTGCCCAGCTGAGGAGGGGGAGTGATAAAGCAGCTTGGTGGGCACCTGGTGGCCAGCCAAGGTCAACCCACCACATTGATACGGCATGTAAATGCCTCTGTCAAGGCTAAGTCAGGAGAGAGCCACAGAAAAAGTGTGAAGTCTCCAGGATTGGTCTCTAAGTCAACATCAAGATTTCTAGGTTGGGTTCTTTGCTTTTTTGATTGCACCAGGGAAAAATTCCTAAAAGCTAAATCTTCCCAAAGGAATACAAAATCACATCTCATTGTAAGTCACCAGCCAAGGAGTGAACGCTTCTCTGAGCACAGTAATGGGATATTACATCAGAATTGTGTAATTTTTGATCGTTATCAGACACTTCAGACCCAAAGAGGTCTTTTTTCTCTCACTTTCCTTCTTCAAAACAAGTATAGCATCTATCTCTCTTCCTTCAACTTGACTATGCCACTCAGGTCTCCTGAGCAAATACACAACTACAATTTTCATGGAGTGTTATGCAGCTAGCTAATATGTATTAAATAGATAGGGCTGTCATTTGAAATGCATAGCGGAGCCTGGGATAAACTGTGCTATTTTCCAGTGCCCCCACAGGACCTGTCACATGGCAGCCTCCCATTTCTGTGAGTTGCTTCTGACACTTAAAAAACTTTGTTGCGGTTTCTAAACACCCCTCTGTGCTTCAAAGAAATGGCTGCCCAATTTCCCTTTTCAGACTGCCAGCTCTTGGGAGACTGTGAACAGTTGAAGGAAATCAGCCCGTAAATGAGCTGCACAGACGCTCCATGTGGTGGCACTGACCACTACAGCAGTTAAGCCAGCCTCATTTTAGCCAATTCACTTTCTTAACCAGCTGTAGCAAAGAGGCAGAATTTGCAATCTACTTCTGATCCAGCCTCTCACAGGGTGACAGTCTTGTATTAACACTGTGTTTACCAGGAAAAAGCATGCTGGCAATGAAACAACAATGCCTGAAAGAAGTATACTTAAACAAGGGAATGGAACTAGTTGTGGCTCTTCATTTTGCCTTTGGCAGCACTGCAGATGAAGCAGGTAGCTACTGGAGAAGTGGACTGGGGCATGACACCTCCCTCACTCTTATTCAACACAGGGCAAGGGAGAACAACAAACTTTGCTGGATGCCACTTAATCCAGACCATCAGCTACAGGGAAGTCTAAGAGTTGTTCATATAGATCCCAGAGGCTCAGGGAGCAAGGGACACGCAGTTCACTCATCTCAGTCACGTCATCACATCCCAAAGGAAGACCTGTCATTTGGGACCGCGTCAATGGTACTCGAGGTCTGGGTTATACTCACGTTGCCCCTGAGTGGTTGTGGAAAGGCCAGTTATGAACTGATTTTCTAAAGCTCCTTTTTATATTAGCTCTAAAATATGCAGCACAATCTGACCACTGGCCTCAGTTTTGCCAGCAATTTTCCAAGTACTCTCATGATGACTCAACCTGCCACTTGGATTCCTTAGCATCCCCAAAGTATTTATATTTATATTTATGGCATACAGTGTTCACTGTAAGACTATACCTTTATATTCAGGCTCTTTTACGTAGGAGGCCTTTTTTGTTGTGTTTACATACTGCTTTGCCCAGTGGGACAGTGGTCAGTGACTAGGGTTCCCATATGTTAACACTTAAAAATCATGTGCAATATTCTTCATTGCCTCTCACCCAAATTCCCAAGTAAATCCTGCTCAACCGAACAAATAAACACTAAAAAGTTAGTCCTGCTCCAACTAACACATAAACTCTATTACATAAATGCACAGTGCCTTCATTAGCCTACACAGGTTCACTGCTCGTAATACCACATGCCAGGTTCTTCTCTTGAAATGGAATGAGCACAGCACTCAATAACCACAGTGGAATAAATTGGCAGCTTGCGTTCTCACTGATATCCATTTACTTTCTTGACATTGACACTTTTGATTTTATTCTTTTTCATGCAAGGCAGTAGTGCTTGCTAAATGAGAATGACAAGATCTTTCACAACACAACCTCAGTCAGTAATTTCTGAATAATTAGTCTAAGCACTTATCACCCACCCTAAAGCTTGGAGGAACTAATTTGCCAGGCTAAGATACTTCTGAAAAAGGAAGCATCAGTTGTGTATTGATTCCCCGTCTCTAATTCTGTGTTTGTTTAGTTATTTAATGCTGTATTCATGAAGGAACCCCATCAAATGGCTGAGTCTTTGAGAAATTTCTGTTTCATCAAATTAAGAGAAGAATAAATGCAAATGATAACATGTAAACTCCAAAAAAACGACAGTCATCATCTTGTTAAGCTTGTATTACTGGTCTAAATCTATAAAGGACCGTCTGCTATAATGGCATGTTTTCATGCTACTTGCCCTGATCAATGTTTCCCAAGCAAAACAAACAGGTGAACAAAAGCTCTCAATGCTGAATATACAGAACCTATTTCTAGAACACTAACAATTTAAAATAGTGCATCCTCACCTGTTCCCAGCCTTTCCAAAGGATTCTGCCTGAGCAGCAGGGTAATCAGATCCTGGGCATCTGGAGGTGGTGCTTCATCCTCTTCAGGCCAGTTGATTTCATCTAGCAAAACCGAAAGTTGCTTGCTATTAGTGAAATCTGGTCCCAACATTCAGCAGAAACTGTGTGAAAGCTCTCGTAGTGAGCTAGCAGTAAAGTCACAGTTAAGGCAGCTTTTTTCAAGTTACTCTCTGTGGCATACCAATTGCTTCCAATTTTTACAGTCTCCATACAGACTCCATAAACATATTGCCATATTCTCATTTTCCTTGGAAGTATCCTTTAACCCAAAACAGTGTTTAACAACAGAATACAGGAATCCTTGGCTCATGGAAAACTACTGCAAAATATTAGCACAATTCGTATGCTGTCCCTTTTCCCTCTGCATAGCCCCCTCCCCCCCCCCGCCCCCCAAATCATGGTTTAAATTTTAGTTCTGTTCCATGGAAACTGCTGTTAAGATGGACACAGCTGACCTGATCCAGCAGTCACTGCTCACATCTGTAATCCTTCTCTAATGCTAGTAGGCTAACTGAAGTCAATACTCCCATGACTAAGGGCTGAGGAACTGGACTCTGCTCTGGAGAGGTACGTGCCAATGGAGCTTTTTTCCAAGTGTCTCATACTTCAGAGGAAAACCAATTCACTCTACTGACTCTTATACTACTAAGGCTTTTGCACTTCATAGCAAGTTGGACCTAAATCATATAATCAAGATATTAAACCCTGCAGGTAAGGCTGAATAAAAATTCCACCAGGCTTTCACTGAAATTAAACAATGGAAAATTGTGCTAGTTTCAATATGAATATGAACTTAACAGCTTACACAGCAAATTTTATCTGATTTTTAGCAAAAGCTGCCTCCACAAATGGAATATAGTGTGGGTTTACACAAAAATCTGCAGAAGTTTCTCAGGAGGTACAAGGATTTTGGCATCAGAGAAACAGAATCCTGGAAGTCCAGGAAATACAGAAGACTGTTAAAGATTTTGTTGTCATTAATGATCTAGGCTTTTCCTTCAAAATTGTTATCACTGGATAAATAGTCATCATAAGCTACAGACAAGTTTAATCTTTGTATTTCAGGGTTTAAGGAAAGGTACTGAAATAAACAGGCAGGAAATGTAACCTGTTTCTAGAGCATTATTTTTAACCCCAGTCATTTTAGGCATCTTAAGTTTACGCTGAGGTTTCCCAGAGTTGTACCCATACAAGATTTTAAAGTAGATTTTCGAGTGGAATGTAGATTTCACCCACAGAAACTGGACTAAAAGTCTAAGCTATAGTTTGGGTTCTTTTAACATGGCTTTTACAGTTGATTACAAGGGGACCATCTATTTTAGCACAGAAAACTTATCCAACAAAAGAGTTCTCCAGCAGATACTGACAGTAAGAATGACTTCAGTAAGTAAGGACATTTAAAATAAAAGAAGAAACCAACAAGTCAACATCAAAACAAGAAACTAAGCCGACCAACAGTCTTGGAGAGTGAGGGGGAACAGATCAGGTTTATAAACATATAATTCTACATATAATTTCTGGAAGATAAATGGACACATTCAAACACATAAGTATTAGCTAGGTTTTAACACATAAGAATTTGTTTTACAAAATGCAAAATTAATGCTACATGGAAAATAATGCCTAAATTGCAAATTTTGTCATTAATTTTAGACCATTCCCTCCGCTTCTCCCAGTCAGAGAGCATGAAGATAAAACCACATTTGCATGTGTCTGGAAATGCGACAAAACATGAGTTATTCTCATGTTTGCCTGCACACAGCTTTCACTGCAGTTTAAATCTGATTTGGAAAATAAAGCATGAATATGCATCGCAGCCATGAGGCATCCACAACAAAGACAGCATTTGCTGCTTGTGTTAATTAAACAGTTGTTTCTCCTTGCTGCTCAGGCCTCAGTGTATCACATCAGAAAACAACATGGTTATAAATCCAAGAGCAGCTAGGATGCTGTATAAAGAGGTCATATACCTGAAGCAACTCACAAATCCGTTTCGTTACAGTTTACAAACAACTCTGGCGCTCTATTTCAGAGATGGAGGAAAGCAAGACGATGACAGAGTGTCTCTTTAAGCACAAAAGGGGATTTTTTTGCATTCTCAGAGAATAAGGAACCAGAGGTGCTGTTAGTTTTGTTTCTGTTGGGTTTTTTTTATGCTTGGCTGTTTTCTTTTCTTTTGGTCTTAGCTACTGGACATTTTAAGCAGACCATAAAACAGACTGGGAAATACTCAGTAACAGAGGTGCCATTCTGTGAAACTTTTGGCATAAATAGAGGCCCTCAACATCTATGCATCTGGGAAATTTATGGAAACAGCAGGTAGAGTAGTAAACAATTCTGTTTAATTATCACTCAGTTTTGCCTCAAGCCACATAACAACACTAAGGGTCAGCTTGCAGGTTAAGATCTAAAAGGTTATTGAATTTTAAATGGATGAAGAACAGCTGCTACAGAAATAACACTACACGACAACAATCACCAATAAAATCATTAACAATCTGTGAATTGAATTTGTTTCCTACTCTTTCTCATTATTTATTATTCGGGAGACATTTGTTTTAGGGTTTTATTACATCTTTGTTAATTTCTTCATTGTGCCAGAAGGCATTTTCCCATTTATGTAAATTTATTTTAACCATTTCTTCTCTGATATAATTCTTTTACTAAAGACTGAAATCACTGTGCCACAGGGGCACTACTTTTCTACTAATACTGCTTTTCCTGTTCAAAAAGTGCAGCTTAACCATTGTACTCTGCATTATGGCATTTCTGTGTGTAGCAACAATATAAAGTAAATTCAGCTTTTAATGCAAATTTATTCTTATTGCTTTGACAGCAAATTGTGTATTACAATATTACAATAATGGTGTTTTTTTGAGCAAAACTGGCTTGAAAACCTAGTCTATCAGTAAAATTGTAAATATCTTTACTATTAACAGAAATTGAAATCTTTCATAGCAAGCTAAGAAAACTTTTTTTTTGGTGATGATTCTCACCGCTGATTACTTGTCCAAACAGCTCTTCTGGTGTATCTCCAAAGAATGGCACACACCCAACAAGAAATTCATAAAGGATAATTCCCATAGCCCACCAGTCCACCGGTTTTCCATAACCTTGTCTCAGTATCACTTCAGGAGCTATATATTCAGGTGTACCACAGACCTAAAAGAAAGAAAATAAGCATGACAGTAAAACAAGTCTAATTGAGCTGTTACATCATTTATAATTCTTGAAATTTAAAATAATATGGAAATATGGGAAAATGACATTACGTAGGTTTTAGTCTGCTGACTTTGTGTAAGAGCTAATGTTTTTCAAATGACCTAGATACATTTACAGGCATCATAATCAACATCTGCATATCTGTCATGGAAAGAACAGTTTGTATTTCATAAATGGGATTCCATCACGGCAAATATGTCATTTAACTTAAACATATCCTTATCTTTACTTGAAAGTTCTGACGGTTTTATCTTAAGTAACTTTTATAGTGAACAGATTGTGAGCAATGGTAATGAGGCATGCTTAAAGGGAAATGGGCCATAGCAAGGATTTTAGCATCCTTGGTTGTACAATGCATCATGAGCTCCACAAGTACTCTGCCGAGACTTCTGAATTCCTTATAAAAACAGTTTTCCATTTGTCGCTCTCCCACAGATTCACTTGCACAAAATTAGGTTGTTCATCTTACTAATAGATCCTAATGTCGAAACAAAAAAGCCTAGAATAATCTGCAGGGCATCAGTAAAAGTAACTGACACATACAATTGGAACACCAATGCAGAAATAACAAGAGTTTATATGGTATTACGGTACATTCTGCTGACAAAACATCACTTCATTTGAACACTCAATGTAGAAACAAGGCTGACTCTTACTTGTTTGTCGAGGAACTCTCTGGCATCCTTCTCAATGTGACCCTCATACAGATTGGTAGTCAAACTCATTAGGCCCACCTTTGACAAGCCAAAGTCTGTAAGCTTTATATGGCCCATGGATGTTACCAATAAACTGAAAATTAGAATGATCTGAAGTTACTGTGATATAATTCAATATTATGTGCTTATCATTATTATAGTTGCAGGAAAAATTTCGTTAGTACTGCAAAAATATAAAGACAGCTTAAAAAGGAATTTAACCAGGTACAAAATAAACAGGTCAAAAATCTGACAGTCTTACATTTGTTACCAATATGATCAGATGTAAACGAACTTTTTATATGCAATTGTACAATATCTTACAGAACCATACAAGTATCGAGAGCTGAACGCTAGATGCTTTGAATAAAATGAAACAGTCATGATCTGAAAGACCTAGGACAGAATAAATGTTGCTTTCGAAGTGAGGTGAGCATTTTCTGTTTGTAACAAGCCAGGTCATTCATTTGAAACAAACTCAGGTATTAAGTTAGTTAGTAACTAACACTACACTGGCCTGAAGTACCATGCTATGAAGGTATTGTCACACAACAGACATGACTCCAATCATTCTTCTTTTTTTTTTT
>NW_009613288.1:0-33356 GCF_000690535.1 Cariama cristata | reverse complement strand
AAGAGGGCCCCCCCCCAGCCATACTTTTCACTGCAGCTACCTGCTGTAATGTTATTTACATGTATAGAAACAATACTGTATTTCTAAATATTGGGGAAAAAACCCAAATCAAAACAAAAAACCATGCAACAGGAGACTTCCCAATCAGATCGATCTTGTCTTCATATACGCAAGTATCTTCAAATCGATGATACTTTGTATTAAACAGTGTTTTAAACATACTTTGAAAGATCTTTTCCTTAATGACCAAAATGTACTTCCTTCCATTTCAGCCAGAAAAGTAAATATGGTGTTTGTTTTTTTTTTTTTAGCTACTCCAGCAGACTCTTCCATCTTAAAGACAGAAAATTTCACAGAGCTCTTCTGGAAAAAATATGTTTGCTGTAACTACAGGTAATGAAAATTCAAGTATTGTGCAGAAATTGTGAAGCTACGTAACATTTGCAATTAAAAAAAATTTCAGAAACATTCAAAACAAGTTTACACCTTTCATATTGAAAAGGAGTTGCAAAAGCATGCACTTTGTGATTTCTAAATAATTAGTGAAATATGTACCAAAAGACCTTGTAGATAGACAAAGAACATTAAAACAAGTTGTGAAGGACAAAATGTTAGATTAGAAAACTAGCTAAGAACTAACGAATGTCAAGAGAAAGACAAACCAGAATGATTCACTGTGAGGTTCTGTTAACAAAATATCTATGTAAGCCTCTATTTTCTACGCATGCCCAAGAAACTGCCAAGTGGAAGAGTTCAGCAAAAGGACAAGTGATGAAGACTATAAAAAGACCACCGGAGGAAGTGAACGACCACCACAGATACTGTAATACTCACAAAAGGACTCTGGATGGCAGCACAACCGCCGAATAATTAGCTCATGTATATTTAATTAGTTGTAAGAAAAGGTGTGCCTTATGTTAACAATTTCTTTGTCTATGAAATTAATATGCAACACTCTTGTAAATATAAACGACACCAGAATGACCAGTTGTTGGGAGCACTTATGGTGGAGAGTCCCCAGTGCAACCCCAGCACTGCTAATAAAGAATATCTGCTTAACAGTAATTAATTTGCTGTTCAGTGAACTTTCTTCATTTCAATATTTTATCTAACAATTTCAAAGTTCTCTTTCGGTTATACACATACTTGTCTGGTTTCAAATCTCTGTGCACAATTCCATAATTATGAAGGTATTCCAAGGCCAGAACAGTCTCTGCAAAGTACATCCTTGCCATGTCTACAGGTAAGGGACCCATATTCTTCATCAAAGTAGCACAGTCTCCACCTGTGGAAACAGGATAGATGTTCCAGATGACAGTATAAACTCTGAGGTGTATCAGTATAATCCAGATATGCTGCAGAAAGAGACAAACACTATAGTCATAAATGTTTACTTTCTAGTCCGATGATTGAACTGAACATGTAAGTACACCAACTACTGTGGAAACACAGTGTGCAGAAGGGAGCAAGCAGTACAAGAGTTTAGCTGTAAACCAATAAAGTCTGTGCTGTTACTTTAAAAAAACAAAACGGAGGGGGCAGGAGCAAAAAACACAGCCCAAACAGCCACAGCCTGGGAATCTCATCTTGCACTGCCTCTGTCCACTATTTTCCTTCTCTCCTTCAGCATCAGCACCTTTTCAAATTGCTTCCTCTTCCCTCTCCCACTGTAAAAATAATTATTACAACTACACCAGCATGCGCTAATAAAAATTTGAACTCCAGAAAAGCAAACAACATTTCCACATGAACTCTGAATGCTATGACACTTACGATTACAGTCTATGAGGAACTTACTCAAAGAGCAGTTATTTCCCATCATAGCTGGAGCACAAGTGTTTTACAAGGTCTTATGGGGAGATAATGACTGGGAAAAAAGCCACCCTGCTGCTGGATTTAGATCCTAAATCTGTATTGCCAGAGTACAGAGAACACGTGGGACCTTTCTAATGCAAGTACCATGCGGGTTATTATTCTTTCTAGGTGTAAGAAAACTCTCCTCTTCCTCTGTAAAACAGAACAAACTTTACCTTCTACATATTCCATGACCATGCATAAATGACGTCTTGTTTCAAAGGAGCAATACATGCTGACAACAAATGGATTTTCTGCAAATGTCAGGATATCACGCTCCACAAAGGCCTGCTGGATCTGGTTTCGGAGGATGAGATTCTGCTTATTAATTTTCTTCATGGCAAATCTTTGTCTGGTCTCTTTGTGTCTCACAAAATAAACCGCACTGAAGTTCAAAAGGGAGAGAAAAATAAAAGAGTCTGAGTAACTATTTAAAATAAATTTTAAAAGCACATTTTTCACAAAGAAAGAAACGTATTTTTAAAAAACTGAGTATGTTTAACATAAAAGACATGTTTTTAATATAATGTAGTTGACCTCCCTTTCACATTACAGAATGGCTACAAACCTCATTTTGTTTGATAAGCAGGATGAGTCTCGCTCAACAAAAATTAGTATACAAAGTAAAATTAAACAACTCCCAAACAACAGATATAGCAATTGCCCCCCCCTCCCCCCAACAGACAGAGCAAATGCTCTCGGCTCAGGCAACCTTTGGGTGTTTCCATCAACAAAGGATTATACACAAAACCCAGCTATGGCACAGTGTTAACAGTGTTATAAATCATTCCAACAAATGCTTATTCTGTAAGTGTGCTGTCAGATAATTATGACTTAGACTCCATTCAGGGGATTTTAAAATATGTCACAGGTTTCTCATGAAGATTGCTCAGAAATTGCTTGATAGGGTGGCTCCCTCATTGCCAGGTGCAAAATCTTCTGTTCTTGTCCAGTCCCTGACACCAGCATTGATCCGTATCAGGTGGAAGTCACCCGCAGGTAATGCAAAACAAAGATCACTGTGTTTAACCACATAGTAATGTGGGATTAAGATGTATCCTGACATGCAGAATTTCCACTGGGTTACTCGGTACAAATTTTCCTGTAAGCCTGGCTAGGTAAGGTCAAGCAGTGGGGGAAGCAAAGTGAAAGAAAGCCTCATGTGGACAAGCCTTCTTTCAAGGCTCAGAAGGAATGACTCTGCTGTGAAACACTGACCCAGGACACTACTGCTGCATTTCTCAAAATCCCTTGAGGCAAATCCTGAAAATGTCTGCCTTACTTGACTACTTTGTAGCATTTCCTGCTTATAACACCTCCAGCATATAATTACCACAGTAGTCAGTGTTTATGGAAAGAAGGACTAAAACAAGAAAATACGGGGAGGGGGGGAGGGGGAGGGACGCAGCTGTGTAGTTTTTAAATTCAATTTGTTGTCCCCATGAAGTCCAATTATCAGCACAAAATTATTTATTTAAACACAAAAAGTAATTCTTGCAATACTGTTTCTACAAAGATCTTCCCAAAGTTGCCAAAGTTACAGGCACTGAAAAAATCAACATGTTTCTCCTCTCCTTTGTGGAGGAAAACTTTTTCTAGACAAGAAAGTTTCTTGTACTGATTCTAAAGGCTTCAATTAATCCCTTGTTCTTGTTTGAGCATCGGGCAGGTATAAGACATTACACCATTATGAAAGCAGGGGAAAACCACCTTGGGCAAAACCCAAGACAAACCCCACCCTTTGTGCCTCCTACTAAGTCTCACTCCCTTCTGCCCCTCCCAAGCTGGAATAAAGACCAAGTTATTCAGCTTCAGTACTCATACCTGCTGGCTTTGTGCCTTTTGTCCTCCTGCACCTCTTCCCACTGCTCCCCTCATACTCACTTCTTACAGCTCTTTTCCTTTGCTTTTCTTTCCCTTACATTCCATTTTTCCCCTCTTTTGTTGCTATCTCCTGTCAGCCAGTCTTAGCTTCTTAATCTCCTGTAATTTCATCTTTTCTTTTACCTATTTCAGACCCCCTGTGCACACTTGGGACATAGAAAAGTGAGCCCTTCAGGTGCCTGAAGCCGCAATTCTTCGGGGAAAAAAAAAAAGTTATATGAATGAAACGAGGATGGCCTGAGGACTGGGCATGCAGATCTTTCTCACAGGTTTAATTTGGATGGTGTGCCAAGATGAACTCTTGAAAGACAGATATTAACCAGAGCATAGTATTATAGCACCTTAATAAATCCCCTCTGCCAATCATGTGGATCTGTAGGGTCATTAGTACCACATTAAAGATAAAGAACCAGTAAGTTCTATGGACTATCTAGTCCAGTAAATATTTGGAACATGCTGGCTATGTTTCCGCAGCTCTCTAAACTGCATTTACCAGTCTTGCAACTGAGAACTGCATACAGTCACAGGCAGGCAATTGTATAACTTTCCACTAGGATTCAGTTATCTGCAATTCCTCAGGAAAAAAACGTTTAGTTCAAGTGTACCAGACTCACAAGACAACTGCAACACAATTGTGTGTCTGAAGTTTACACACGCATACACTGTTTATGCTATATAAAGTGCTTTTAAATGATCTTCAACATATAAAAATATCTAACATCACTTACATCCTCTGATCCCAGTAACCCCAGCAAACAGCACTTACGCTTTACAAAGAAAGCTAAGCTCTAGCCAGCACCATGTTACTCCTGCAGAAGACCTTTCTTCCTCCAGGACACTCCCAGTTCACAGCAGTGATGCCACTTCCCAGCTTACCAGTACACTAAACTAGGCACACTACAAAAACTGCACCTGGGACTGCCTGTGACATCAGTGTTCTCAGCTCTGAGTGTATTACAATTTGCTGAAATGTCAATAAAATGATAAATAGAAAATTAAATCTTCCCAAAGAGAAACAGTGACATAAAGATGTATAAATTGCCTGGACATTAAAAAAAAAATTAAAAAAAAAAATCCAGGAAATCTTCCATGTTTCTGCACATAAGTAGGGCTTCAACTTAATCTAAATGGAAAGCTTGAAGTAAAGCACACATCTGGTGAGACAGGACTGCAAACTCTGTGATAAAATGATGGGAACAGCCACAGTGAGTTCTAGCACATAACAACTTTGTTTTAGCTAATTCTGAACCCTGAATTGCTGCCTCTGAAGTATACTTCTGCTATTGTATAACAACTTACCACGTAGATTACGATGGCCTTCTAGTTTCCATTCACTCTCCTCGAAGCTGTCATCTTGCTACATTCTCCTAATCCTGGCACTGAACTTGCACTTTTCCCTTGCCACCCCACAGGCCCACTTTCCAACGTTATCTTTACTGTTTATTTTTCAGAATGCTACGGCTGGAGCACTAGACAGAAGTTTATCTTTGCTTTTAAGAGACAGCACAATACCTCACTCCTGGTTTCTTGAGCTTCATCATTAAATGCTGCTCATGATTTTCAGTATATTATAAAGACTACTGTAAATTTGAGGATTCTTTTAACACATGTATTAAGAACATCCAGACCATCTGATTGCCCTGTCGATCCATTCAATGACTGCAGTATGTGGCTTTGCAGGCAGACAACACAATCAGAGAAGCGTTGTTGCAACCTCCTAAGGTTTCAAATGAAGAATTTGCTTTTATAACCTCCCCCCTGTGTTTTCATAACATGTTGACTACAGATTTCCAAAATACCCTCTGATCTCACTGTATGAATCTTAACAGGTACACAAGTGCTCTGTATGATGCTGTATTTCAATATAGCAGGAAAAGTTTACTTTTCAAGAGAAATAAGAAAATTCATAAACTTTGGCATTGTCCAAACATTACCTTATGCTATGTCCAACATAAATCTCAGCTTGAAAAAGTATCTCTAAAATACCTTCAGTTAGGCACAAATACAAAACACTTGTTTTAAAATGTGTTAAAATGACACAAAAATGCTAAAACATTTAGCTGGGTTCCTGAATTGCTCCCACTTAAATATTATGCAGTCTATTCCTCCAATCTTACAACCAAGATTCCTGTTTTTTCCCTAGATTACTTACATGCTTCAGGCCTCATTTACAGTTCTTCAGTAACTTCAACTTTTAGAGCCATTTTACAATTTAGTCTACATTCAGTGCTTGAGGCTAATGATGCTAATGACACTTTAACCTGATTCTCTGATTTGTCAAAGGACCTTGAACTCCTTGTGGAAACACAGGTACTGTACCTGCTGCTTAAAAGTTACAGCTGCTCACCAGGAGCTACATTTCATTTTCACAAGCAATTTCCTGAGAAGAGACTGCTAAATTCTGTAGTACTCTGGAATTATGTCTGATGTTGCCTGCAGTGAAGAGGAGCCACTTGTGAGGCTGTGATTCATGTTACTAGTAATCCTAGTTAGGCAATGCCAATGACCAGATCAGATTTATTTGCGTGCAGGAAGAAATGCTGCCTAAAGCACTGCAGCACTCCTAACACGAGCAACCAGTGCGTTGTGGGTCTTCTGAGCCCAGGGACAACACGCACAGACACTTCTCAGCAGTATTTCAGACTTGCCCTAGTCTGCCTAGCAAATGAGAAGCTGGCCATCTGAAGAAGAGAACATGACAGCTGTGATCCTTTCCTCACAGCTGCTCCTAGTCGTAGTTGTTCCAATAGAGCACAAATTCTGACTAATAAAACCACCTCTCCATACCTAACCAGTTGCAATGTCTTCTATCTTTACAGCAGCGAGTAAACACAGATGAAAAATGATGAGTTGCTGTCCAGATTTCCTATGCATAAACTGCTCTGTATTTGCAAAAGAAACACTTGAGAAATTGAGCTTCTCACCAGTTTGCAGCATGCTGCACATTCGGGAAGGACAGAATTCCAAGACCTTCAACATGGTAACAATCTTTCTCTACCACTGAGAAGATTGCATTAGCTGCCAATATGAGATCCTCACACATATATTAGCTACAGAAGAAACGTAAGGAACTACACCTGTAGTGGGCCACTGGGAAGGGAGGCTCACTTGAGCACAGTAAGTGCATGAATTCAAAGTTCACCATTTTGACATCAAGTCCACAATCAATGATGAAGGTAAGACCCCTAGCATAGAAACTGCCAGCCTCTACTTTCTAAACTGCTCTTTAAAGCTATGGGCTTCTGGGAATCAAATCCTCTTACTCTGCATATACCAGTCACTCACAGGGGTAAACAGAAAAGAAGGAAAGGAATACATCTTAGCAGACCTGTAGTCCATTGAGAGCTGGTGCTATTTAAGTAAGCCTACAAAGCCACACCTCCCCCTAAACGTCCTTCTACTTCCAAATGGGTGGCTGTCAGGCTGCTGATGAATTAACCTGATTGACGGGGTGTTATTCTGCAGCTGGGTAACTTTCTTAGTCCCATTCCCAATGCAACTACACATGAGCAAGTACTGTCAACTGAGTGCAGAAGGGACAGGAATAAGTACTCACAGGTCAGGGGCAGCAGCTGCTCAATCCAACACTGCCTCAGAGTTCTTAAATTTATCAAGCAACACCATTAGCCAGTATGTCATGTACATATTGACATTACCATCTTTGTAGATGTAAAAGCATTCATTACAGGCGCAAAAGTGGTATCATGTACTTGCTTTAAGCAGACACAGTTATACTTCAGTGAAGAGCAACTGAACTAACATCACTTACTTCCCTGAAATCAAATGTAATCTTCATTTTGTTGAGGTGGTTCAGGAAACCAGGCTGATGCCAACTTGAATAGACTACTACTACCTGCTATCTCTTGCAAGCTGGGATGGAAAAAATGCTGCTAGGATTCCAGTAAAAGTTTAAAATTTGGGAAGTATGAAAAGTTTTGGCTGGCTGAAAAAAGTCAGATAGACAGCTTGTAAAACCATTAATGACTTGGCCAGCATCCTACATGTTTACTGATTCACAGCTTGTTTAACTTCTTGTATATTCCCAGCCATTCCCAAAAGCCTGATACACCTCATCTACTATACAGTCATTTAATTGCTACTATAAATGAGTTTACCCACTCAATTAAAAGCACAGAACTGCTAAGATATTTACTCAAACCTTCACAAAACCAATAGTTTATATTTAAACTCATCAAGTTTAACATATCTGACAAATCTCTGCTACAGCATGCCAAGATCAACCATTACTTTGTTAAGCAAAGCTTTCCATTTCACTAATGAAGTCAAAAACACCACAGCAAAATCAAAGACAGCAAAATGTATGTTTTTTTCAGAATGAAATTCTCCATTATAGCCTCAAAATAAAATATTATGAAATATTACAACGGCATACTGAATCTTTAAGAAGTCAGAGCACAAAATATGCCCACTGACATATTTTTGAGAATAAATCAATGAAGCACAGGCAGAATTCACACATATTTAGGTTATTTCAAAAAATTAATGGCCTGGAAAAACATGGATGGGAAAACAAATAAACCTTGTAGCGTAACAACACTAACTTTTATTTCAGCTGTTTATACTTGTAAATAAACTGCAATAAATGCCTACAGGGCAGCTTATTGCTTTATACTCACAGATGGAACAGGTATTATTGCTTTATTACACTCCATTTTGTAGATGGGTTAAAGAGTATTTAGGTTATTGTGATGTGTTTCCCTTTGAACTTGACCATAACTTTTGAGTAAAGGAACCACAAATCATATTGGTGTCAACAGAAACATCACTTAATAAAGATCAAAAAGTGGTCTGTCAACATTATGGTCCAACTTATTTGACGTACCACAGTGCAGATCTTCAAGAACACAGATTGTTTTGAAAAAGTGATGTCCTAGCAAACTTAGGAGCAAAAGCCTCCTCAACTTAAAGCAGTTGGGGATAAGTGACTATGTGCTAAAATCACTTTTAAAAGTGAGTAAATACTTTTAAAAGTTTGTTTCACAGTTCACTGTGCTCCTTTCCCTCTACATTTATTAGTAAGGGGCTAGACCTTTGTTTTCTTTCTTGTTCTTGATTTTTCTTCAAGGAAGTAATCATTAAAAACAAAAATCCAAAACAACAAAATCTACTCTGTTACTGTTTGCTTAAAGATGGAAGTAACAGCACTCTACTAAATTGATGAGATTTGCAATTCCTACTTCTAATACTATTATAGTATAATGTGCCAGCCTACCCCTGTTTTAACATTTACTAAAGACAATAACAATTCATACAAAATCTGGATACACTCCAAGCTCTTCATCCTCTTACCAGCTCTCCTTTTCTTCACAAATTTATCAGGGTCTCAACCAATTTTTATGACATTTATATTGCCAATTTCATTATTATAGAATCATAGAATCACAGAATGGTATGGTTGGAAGGGACCTACAAAGACGACCTAGCTCCAAACCCCTGCCATGAGCAGGAAAACCTTCCACTACACCAGGTTGGTCAAAATCCCATCCAACCTGGCCATGAACACTTCCAGGGGGGCATCCACAACTTCTCAGGGGAACCTCTTCCAGTGCCTCACCACCCTCCCAGGGAAGAATTTCTTCCTAATATCTAATCTAAATCTTCCCTCTTCCAGTTTAAAGCCATTGCCCCTTGTCCTATCACTACAGGTCCTTGTAAAAAGTCCCTCCCCAGCTTTCTTGTAGGCCCCTTTTAGGTACTGGCAGGCTGCTCTAAGGTCTCCCCAGAGCCTTCTCTTCTCCACACTGAACAACCCCAACTCTCTCAGCCCATCTTCTCACGAGAGGTGCTCCAGCCCTCTGATCATCTTTGTGGCCTCCTCTGGACCTGCTCCAGAAGGTCATGTCCTTCTTGGGCTGAGGATCCCAGAGCTGAAGACAGTATTGTAGGGGGGTCTCACCAGAGCCAAGCAGAGGGGCAAAATCCCCTCTCTCGACCTGCTGGTCACCTTGCTTTTGATGCAGCCCAGGATACGGTTGGCTTTCTGGGCTGCAAGTGTACGCTGCTGGGTCATGTTCAGCTTCTCGTCAACCAGCACCCACAAGTCCTTCTCCTCAGGGCTGCTCTCAATCCATTCTCCACTCAGCCTGTGTTTGTGATTGCGATTGCCATGACCCATGTGCAGGACCTTGCACTTGGCCTTGTTGAACTTCATGAGGTTCACATGGGTCCACCTCTCAAGCCTGTCCAGGTCCCTCTGGATGGCATCCCTTCCTCCCAGTGTGTTGACTGCACCACTCAGCTTGGTGTCGTTGGCAAACTTGCTGAGGGTACGCTCAATTCCAGCATTCATGTTGCCGACAAAGACGTTAAACAGCGCCAGCCCCAATATCGACCATTGAGACAACTTCTCTGTATTCCTCCCAGGGCACCTGTCCTTGCTTCCACTCTGTAGGTTTCCTTATGGTCTTAGAGTTTGTCTAGGAGCTCCTGAGCTTGGAGGTGAGCCTTGAATACTAACCAGCTTTCTTGAGCCCTTCTTTCCCTCCAGGGCTTTATCCCATAGTACTCTACTAATCAGCTCCCTGGCATTAAAAAGATGTTATGTAAGTATTGACTTTCCCTGCCACAAACATGAGGGGAAAAAAACCCCTACATGCCTACATCATATGTGCCACAGAAAGCCATGGCTTTCCATCCTTTCTTCTCCAGCTTTTCAAATCCTTACTTGTCTCTGATTCCAAATGGACAGCTGTTTCCAGTCTATATTCTTAATGGCTCCTCAAGGCTCCTTCTGACTATAACATCTAAGAAGAAAAGGACACAGGCCTACTGAACCTCTGACTTCAGGTGGTGGGCCTTGCACTCCTGGCTGCAGCATGCCCTTCTCCCCATCCCTCAGCATCCTAAAACTGCTAGGAAGCAGGGGAGGTCTAGTGACTCAGACATCCTTTTCTCTTATGGTGACCCAACCCATGCAGTTGTTCTTATCCTTCTCCAGTAAGACAAAGGAAATTGGGTAGGAGATGAAAGGAGAAATGGAGAGGACTAAGCATCTGCCAAGGGAAGGAGAAGGGGATGCAGCCAGGGAGGGGAGCAGCAGCTACTGCGAACTGCTGGAAGAAAGGCTTTTGAAGTCCTGGGTTACTTAGCTGGCATATCGTAAGTAATGAGTTTGTTTAGGGAGAAATCCTGCGAAAATGAATTGTGCAGAGGTTGACCAGTGAGAAGTTGTATTTGGCTATTTCTATAACTCTAATGCAAATTATGTTATTTCCTTCAGGCTTTTTTCTGAGTTATGTAAGCAAGTCTGGACACAAGTAATAGCCTACACACAAGCTATCATGATCAACAATACTAGGCATTACTAAATGCTTCCTGTCCCAGAGCTCAGGGTTACCTTTAACTAAATATGGTCAGAGAGTATTGCGGCGCCCACCAGCCTCAGGCCATTAAAACATCATGCAGAACACCAGTGAGTAGATGGCAGGTGCTTTTCCTTCTATGTCCAAGGTCTCTTCAAAGACTGCTCAGTCCTATCAGGTTGCTGCTGCTTCCTACCTCAGGCAGAGGCAGTGCAGAGCAGAGCCAGACTAACGGGGTCTGTGCTGGACAGCAGCACAGCCCTCTCCACTGCCGGGCTGTGACACGGTCTCATTGGGTGATGGGCTCCTCACCTCAAGACAGAAATCCCTCTTTTTTGAGCCAGTACACCCCTCCTGATCCTGTGGGTTACACAGACCAAGAGTTCCTGTCTTGACATGTCTCAGTGCAGAGGAGGAGCCAATCAAGGGTCTAATAGACAGTAACTGATCAGAAAACATGACTGAAGACAGACTTCTGCCTGCTGGTAGGTACAATCCCTCCACGGTACTTTAGAAAACATTTTGGGTTCATTAAAGGTCCAGGCTAATATAA
This sequence comes from Cariama cristata, assembly GCF_000690535.1. Classification (NCBI taxonomy): domain Eukaryota; kingdom Metazoa; phylum Chordata; class Aves; order Cariamiformes; family Cariamidae; genus Cariama; species Cariama cristata. The sequence goes on along the minus strand of NW_009613288.1, from coordinate 21,743 downwards.
TTTTCTCTTGGTCTTTTAGGACATCTCCAGATGACCCACATACCACTGGGCAGTAACCTGTGCACTTTTCAAGTACCCAGAAACTAACCTAGTAAGACCAATTCCTTAAAAGCTAACTGGTTAAAATTTGAGGATTGAAGAGTGTCCATGGAGAAGCAACAAAACAGCCCTGCCCTACTTAAGGAAATTTGTTTCTACTTCACCAATATTTTTAGGTCAAGTAAGCACTCATTTTTAACAATCTGTCTCCCTGTAGATGCAGTTTTATTCTGTTTCACATCTGCATAAACATAGGCTGTTTCCAGTATCATAAAGGTAGCTTTAAATCTGCCTTTTGATTTATTCAGATTTCATCTTTGGCATTACTTGATACCTACTTCTGAAAAATCTCTGTGATGTAATATTCAGTATTTTAATTTACTGGAACACACAGTAATTCATTATTGCCTAGCAGGCTTTCCAAAAAGTTTTCTTTGTGAACTTCAAATATTACCAAAAAAACAGGAAAGCAGAAAGAAAAAAGCAGCAGTGCAAACTCCCTCAAATAAACATCCCTGCAACATGAAATAATGGGAAGTTAAGCAAAAATAAAATGCAAAAGAGCTGTTGTACTCATGGATTACTCACCCATAAGCTCCATTACTAATCAGTTTAATTGTTTCAAAATCACTTTCCCGAGGTTTCCTCTGCAGCTTCAGTGAGGTATTAGAGCTCTTCAAAGTAAAAAAGAAGAAAGAACAAGGTCAATATAGTACATTTTTCAAAATCAGGGAAAAATAAAAAACAAACAAAAAACCAACTATCACCAGACTGTCACATGCTGATGAACCAGCTAAAAGCTCTGACCAGCTAGCCACACAGCTAGCAGAGAGAGAGACCAAAGGCATTTCTGAAGTAAAGCTGCTTTTTCCTCCAAAAGGTATCTGTTATACCGCAGCTATCCATCCGCTTATCTACATGCACAAGTTACAGCAGACAAGCACAAAGGCTTCTGTTAAAGGAGTTGCTGGCAATTCCTATCCAGAGTTACCGACTTCTGTGAATCCCACCAGGCACTCATTAGCCATTGCCTCCCCATTTTAGTAAATCTAACTGGTAGCACAGAATGGTATTACCAAATGTAGATGAGCTCTCGTTCATTCAAATAAAACTTTGCACATTTTGAACTGATGTTAGGATAGACTGATATAACTTAGGGTAGACTGAAGAGAGACATAAAATGAAAGAGAAAAATATGGAAGATAAAAACACAATAATTCTGCCATTACAGAGGTCACTTTCACCTACTTGTATGCCAGAACATTTTCAAAACAGAGTGTCCCAACTACTGCACAACCTTTTTTCTAGCTTTACTTTTGAATTAAACTGTGAATTAGAATTGGGGCACAAGGGTGGATGATGAGGGCACAGGACTCCAAATTCAGTATTGCAAACCCACAAGATCCCTTTCAAGATGTTTTCCAAATCTCCAAGAAGTTCTGTGATCCCTATGCAGGCAGTCTGGTAATAGTTTAGGTTGAAAGTAGACCTGATTGGAACATTTTCAATTAAATGCTTACTTAAGAAAATTCAGTGCAAGAAGATTAGCGAATATATTAATATGATGATTTTGAATGGTCCTGTACTTTCCTTTAAAGTTATGCTTCCTGTCACTTCCCATGTGTGTTTATTCCACAGCTACATTTTGAGAAAATGTTTCTAAATATTCACCTTGTATTTTTTTTTCCTGATTTAATTTCATCACCTCCCCTACTTATGCTCCTGTATTATACTGCATTATCCTTCCTGTATTTCTTCAGTATTTGCAGAACACAAGTAACTTTACAATTGTAATTGCTTAGCTATTGCTAATTCAGTTTGCACTTTAGATTCTCCTAAGTCCTTCAGCACTTCCTTTAAGTCTTCTAGTTATTCTTTCTATCTTGTCTTTTCTCCAATTTGTCAGTATCCTTCCACTCACCAAATACTGCTCAGGTCTAATACAGTATTTTACATGCAGATGAACAGAAGTAGCAGAGTAAGAAACATCCTTCATGTCACAACTCTAGGAGCCTTTACAGGTGGCATTTTGCCAGAAAGTCAGAAATTATCTCAAGATAATATGACGTGTACCAGAGGCTGATGTCTTTTCTGTAGCATATCAGAAGTAGTTTAAGAAATGTCTGTATTTTAAACTCTACTAATATTTGTAAATACCTGTCAAGTACCACTGAATTACCTATGCATCCCCCAAAACTGCATTTGCTTTTTCTACCCACTTGCATTGAAAATTGATACTATATTGTTAGAACTCCATCTGCTCTGTTGACTGAACGACCTTTTAAAAATACGAATTTAAACTGACAGCATTTAAGCTCACAATATTCAGCCCAACCAACTCCCCCAACTCTTTTTTATTTTGCCAACCTGAACAAGCATCTGGCAAAATATTACTGTAAGATATTCATTATAGTAGACAAATATTTTTGAACACAGATTCAGAAGAACAATGCACAATCTTCACCAGACTGCAAACTAAATTTCTGAATCCAAGCTGCTTGCTAACTTGCTCATTTCTTCCTTGTCTCCTCACTGGACCTGTTCAGTCTCTCTCAATTTGATCATCAGTTGTCTCTGTAAATGGCCTGTTTTATAATCTGTTTAAAATACTTTATTTTTTATGAAACAGTTTAAAAGTCCTTCTAAAAAGAAAAGTAAATACATTAATTAAATAGAAATAAAGGAAGCAGTTGCAGATTTTGTGACAAAACAATCGCTACATGGTGAACACTAACTTCATGGAAGCTACAGATAGTGCAACATCCAGGAAAATAGGTAGAAAGTTTTGTTCTAATGTTTTTTGCAAGCCTTCTGTCTGCTGAGCACCATGGCGTTAGTCTGAGGATTAACCACTGTTCTGTTTACACATACCAGGAGAAAATACAACGGGGAAGGGTCAGGGAGAACACAACACATTTATTTTTCCTTGCTCAGATTCAGCAAAAGCAGTAACATAACAGCAAAACTTACATTTATTGATTCATCCACTTCCAGAGTTTCTGCTGTCCCACTGTCACAGTTAGCTAGCTCAGCTATTTCTGGAAACAAAGATTAGAAACTTCATTTTAAACTATAGCAAATACAAAACTAAATGAAGCACAGAAACCTGAGAAGTGACACTTTTCTGGAATACTTAACAAACATGCTGTCTTATCTGTAGTACTTGCCAAATAACTTTTAAGGCATCTCCAAGCATATATTAAAAAATCCAACCCAGAAAATGAAGACCTGCTATTCAACACCTATGTAATCTTCCACTGAAGAACTCAAACAGCCATGAATCAAGAGCAATACTGTTATCATTGCTGAGACGTGGGAATTCTGAGATCTGTGTGTATTCTGAGCATTAAGGAAAAGACAGCACTAATCTGCTAAAACTCCTGAGGACCTCTGCCCCTCATGGGTTAATTAGTAGGTCTCACCCTTGTTGGGCTCCTTCACAGTTAGAGCAAAAAGTTTCTAATTTAGACAGAAATGGACTCCAAATGGTTTGCATCTTCTACAGAGAAATGCTGATATGCCTAGCAGAGTAAGCTGAAAGCCATTTTCTTAGAACCTTATAATTTATGAGGTCACTAATACAGACGACTTCTCTGGGAAACTAAGATTTTGGCAGTCTACAACTTGACCTGGTTGTCCCTGCCAGGGTCAACCTATGCTGCAGAGCTCCTAAGCCTATTCTGCTCTTTAGGGGGCCAGTAACTGGGAATTCAACTGGGTAATAGAAGCCAAACAACACAGCTGGTAGCTAAAAGACCCTGGGAAGCTTAGTATTACTTTAATCATATACATAGTTAATTATATACTCCACATAGCCAAAGATGCATATTTTATCATAATTATGTGCTGGGGATCAGAGATAAGACCACTCAAAATTTGTGAGGTGCATTTTTATCTCAGGACTGTTAACTGAACTTATGAATACGAAAATAATTCAATATTCACATAGAATGTCTAAAGTGGATTTTTCTATATAATAAGTGACTGTTACAACTGAAATTCTGCACACTTACTGTAATCATTAAGAGCAAATTAACCACACAGATAATTTTCTGGTGGAACTACTAAAGATTTAAGGAATAATTCTCATTTTTATTTGCTACCCAAAACATTACGATTGCAAACTGTAAGAATCAGAAGTAATGAAAATGTCACTTCAAAAACCAAACAGATCTTGAAAGTGTCAGAGAAGCTAAAAACATTCCAAAAATTCTGAATACGACGTCAAGAAACAGTGACAAGTATCTTCATTGAGAACAAACAAATCTTAAAGGGGAGGGAAAAAAAAAAAAAAAAAGACAGCCTAAGCTAAAATTATATAGGCCAAACTCAAAACTGGAGTGGATTTCCCTGGCAAAAGTCACAGTTTTGTGAATGTGGGGTTTTTATAATGGAAGTGTTGATGAAATCTTTATTATACAGGTGAGAACCAAGCCAGCTAGAATAATATACTTCAACAGCATTCTCAATTGAAATTATTTCCATAAACAGCAAATTAAAGCCATTTTTAAACACAACTTTTGCAAAATAGCCATTATCTGAGCAATACCTATTATTTGCAAGCAACAGATAGTAACGGAATGAAACCAAGAGTCCAGCTTTCAAAACAGGGAGCTATGGAACCATTTTGCAATGCCTGAAAAGATTTTTAAAACTCATCTAAATACCATTAAACATCTGCTCTTTTTCTTTCATTGATTTAAACCATTTCTGAAGACTCATGATTCAAATAGGTAAAGATGGGAATTTAAACACTACAGGGAAAAATTTCTCCCTGGGGAACTCTTCAGAAATGCAGCCACCAGTCTCTGCTAAGTGATGAATCTGTTGTGGTATTGCTTTCAGTACAGTATAAATTTATCTAGCATTATCTCCAAGTAATGCATGCATCATTTCACTCAAAGAAAGGACACTACCGCTATGGCAGCAAACAAAGGAGGTAAATAGAGAAAGGTCTAAAGAAGCAGGTTGCTCTTCTCTGCAGAGGAACTAGAATCCTTTGCATGAACATTTATGAACTCTGAAGACATAATTTAACAGTTTAGTCAAAAATATAATTCTGTGTTTCAGGATAAGTGGTTTTACTGAGGTGGGTTTTGTTTGTTTGTTTTGAAAGATTCAGTGGTTCTGGTATTCAAATATTTTAAAATATTTTTTCTGTTTTTGCATACAAGGAATTTAAAGTGCTCTCAGGACGACGATCTTCACATAATAATTTTTTTATAGTAATGAATATAGTGTTTCCAAATAATTCTCTTTGTAAACGACTAATTCCAGGGCATAAAGCCATAGTGCCATTCTTTTATTTTTGCTTAGAAAATGTCCTTGTATATAGAGGCACTAATTTAAAACCAAACCAGGTCATTTAAGAAGTCAATGCACAGCGATTTAAACTGCTTACAAATATCATTTTTTGTAGGGAGGCAAAAAAACATTAATATGAACCAGATGGCCTGAATTATTTGATCACAAACCTACATAACCATTAACCTTTAAATGATACACAAAATAATTCAATTGCCCAAATCTCCAATTGAACCAAAGATCAGTAATCCATACATCATACACCCCTCAGTATTTACTGACAAACCACATTGCCCATTTTCTCCCTCAGAAAAAAAATAATTCAATTATCCTGAAATGCTTCAAAGTTTGTTAGATTCATTAATATTCAATTTATGAAATGGAATTATAAGATGTGTCCTAGATGAAGTACACTCACATAAAATAAATACTTAGTCTAAGAAAACAGTATCCCTTATTTGTATATAGCATTTGTCTCTAGACATCTCTCACAATAAACTGTTTAAAAAAATTCAAAAGTATTACAGAAATAGTCAATCAGTAAGATAAGGTTCAAGTGGCAGAATCAGGGTCAATACTAGTAAACCCTCAATCCATACTCCAAACTAAACCTTGCATACTCGGTGAGTGAAGAATTTATGAATTGTCAGTCTAGGCCAGACCAACAGCTCTTCAAATCCAGCAGACACCTCTTCATCTTGCAGAGAATTAAGCTACTTGATCTCTTCCAGTACCACAGGGAAAACAATATTTATGTGTATTTTCCCAATTTGTCTGCATCCTTGCTGCACTCCAAATCCAAGCAAAAATCGTCAAAGCTGCTTTAATCTATATCTCAGATAAAAGTAATACTAAATTTGGATGACGAAGTTCTGTGAAGATAAGAAGCAGACTAACAACAGGCTTGACTTTCTTTAGATCTGTCAACATAACATGGATATCATCTGTAACAATATCCAATCTAATTGAACTAGATCTAACAAAGTTCGTGACAACCTCTGGCAGTGCTGGACTTCACAAGCTGCTGAGGCTAAACAAAAAAGAGGTTTCTTTTGACACACAATATACTATTCCTTTGATTTAAGAAAATCTGATCTTGCATCATGAGAACTGGTTAAAACAAAAAAAAGTTTACCATAGCTTTCTGCTATTATTTTGTGTTACCAAGTCTTCTCCGAAAGATCCCTCTTGTCCTAGATCACAACACAGAAGACAAGCTAAATGGCACCAGCTAGACTCATTTTCCATGATGGCATTTCTGCCAAATTCTTCCAAATTGCCGGACTAGCACTGAACACAATGAATCAATTTCCACTTGTCACCAGTGATAGAACCTGGTCTCAGGATGGAACAGACGATAGTCCGGTTAGGAGACAGAACTAATTTCAGATTTTCCAACACTGTCCTTAAAAGAACAACCAGGCAAATGAAAATTCTGCAATGACAACACCTTCACTGGAACACAAGTTCCACCTACAAAAGTCCTCAACATGGACACATAAATTACCCAGAAAAAGAAATATTTGCAGTTTTAATAGGAATGGGAGATATTATTCTCAGGGACTCCAAGATGTGGGAGCCTGGGAGCACTGAAGGGTAAATAACGTCTCAGCTCAGTTTCATTTATACCTATGGTTGGATAACAGTTGCCATCAAATTATACCAGTAAATTCCAGCTAGAACTAAAGTAAGAAAGTTGCATTGCCAGGCTGGAAGAAGATGACAAGCATCAGCGACATAGTGTATTTGTGAATGATATTTACAACAGAAAAATCTCAGATGGCTTTTTTAAAGCCTTTGAGTTTGAGAGAGTACTGTGAGGGTTAGCAAATGCTTGTTCTGCTACCATCTTTGACCCTTTTCAGGTATGCACAGATTATCAGAATGATTAAACACACTGAGAAGGAAGAATCTACGAGCCTATATAGCTGGACCAGCAGATGCACTTACCTTCCAGAGGATCTTTATTTAAGCCCAGCTGGCTAATAATGTATCGAGGGATGTCAGTTTTAATGCCTTGCCCCTCTTTAGCATGGCCTTCAGCTGCTTCCAAAAGATAGTAAAACTCTTCAGGATCAAATTCCTAGGAGAAAAATAATCACTGTCATTCTCTCTGTAGAAACTGAAGTCTTAAAGCCTAACATAAAAACTTCCTTTGCTTCTTCTGTTGGAAATATTTGACTTTTCCCTTATTAAAAAAAATACTTCTTTATTCTATTACTAGTAGTCTTATTACTCTATTATGATTCTTATACAATGTAGCATGCCATAAGCAATGAAATTTCATAACATTACTTCAGAGCACTACTGTCTAAGAATAGCAAGTTCTTTGCCCTCAAAACTTCCCATAATATTCAGAGTGAAATGACTTATAACCAGCAGCAATACCATTTCACATACAGAATACCATCTCCCTGCAGCCACTTGCATATAAAAATCTTCTGCTGAAACAAACTATCTAAATATATTGGTCTCCACTTTTACTCTTAAATGAAATTTTGAAGCATTTTTAACAAATATCTACACACTATGTTTTATGAAAAATACAACTAAACAAATAACTAAATTTAGAAAGACGCCAAAAACTTAAGTTGCTGAAAACAACATTTGAACTTAATTGATCCAACTGTTCCAAATCCAGAAATGAATGACCCTTCTTTGGGAACCAACTATATTACAACTATCATTCATGCAATGCCTAAAAGGTTCCTCAAAGAGGAACAACAACAAAAAAAAAGAAACCAAACACCCTGCCTATCCCCCACGTCCCTTGGAAATACATTTATTTTACTAGCTTCATAGATGATAAAAATAAGAAAGCACTGAAAGGAATAAGGACGTTTATTAAAAGGTTTAGAGTATTTTTAAATAGACTCTCTATCTAACGGTATGAATTCATACCGAAACATCTCTCACATAGCCATTACATTCTTCATGATGTTCATGCCAACCACAGATCACGACAGGTGCAGTGCTTAACAGAGAGAGACAGAGTCATGAAACATTGAGGTAACAAAACAGACTTTTTGCTGGAGTAAGTCAGCTCTGTCAAAAATATCTGTGGAAGTCAGGCAGACCGCTGAGCTAGTTACCTTCCCTGCTGGTTGTTTTGTGGCCTGCCATAACTCCACAGGGCTTTAGCCTGCCTGTCCTAGCTCCTCAGGCTACCCAGGACTTGGGAACTAAACGTCCCAACCTGGAAGATAGCTTGAGAAATTAAGCATCCTGTTTGGAAGCATCCAAACTGCTGCGACTACCAGGAGGAGTTGCAGTGTGTCTGAAATGAAATGTCTTTGGAATTTTCAGTCTTGTGGAAACAATCTTAGTTTTTCATTTGTCGTGAAACAGTTTTCATCATCTCCAGCCTGCTTCAAAGGATTTACCCATGAACTGCCCAAACTCTCTTGTTTAGCTCAAAGTCTCAGGATGCTGCTAAACTGCTTAAAAATCAGAACAGAGTAACTGAGCATTACATGCTGTTTTAGCTTTACTCTGCTTATCTGACATGCTGTCCCCAGCAGTATCTCTTACATGTTACACCTTGGCACTGAAGAACACAACAATGTGATGAAATGTGATGACGTACGCCAAGACTTCCTATCTAGCTTCATCATGAAAACATCATCATCTCATTACCTGCTGCTGTGGCAGAATCGCAGTTTCTCCTCTGCTTGCTAGTTAAATCAAGGTACTTTTAATCATAGCAGTATGTGTGCGTATGTGTATATATCTAGCTATCTAAATATACACACACACATACATACATATACACATGTGAATAATTAAAAGCAACAAATTTATCTTCTGGTCCTTACTTCCAACTCTGTATTTCATTTTCCATGTACAAATGGAGAAAAATCTTTCAATATTTGGCAGTAGCTCTTGGCACATACAAAATTGCAAGAGCTTTATTCACAGGATTATCAAGTGAATAAAAATAGGAATTCACATACCATGAACACCTGAGCCAAGATGAGCATCAGAAAACTGACAGCATTACTGCATGGTATCTGAAACTTCTCATGACAAAAGTGCTCGACTTATTTTCCACAATGCTATGAACTTTCTTACAGAGGCTGAAGTTTTCCATACCTAGTATCTATTTCAGACAGACACACTAAAATATCAGTCAGTATTATTCAAAAGTTTCCAGACGGATACTATGGAAAAATGACAATATTGTTTCTGTAAGATTACATGATTCCAGTGATGTTTATGGAGCAGGCTTAACACCTTCTTGGCATGAGAAATGTATTGCTTCACGACAATACACCTAAATTTGTTCAAGCTACCCGCCTCTGCAGGAATATACTCTGCAGAGTCGTTACATTCCAGCTTAAATCTCTTTAAGATCCCACCTGAAGTATGATCACTTTAAGGAAGCTCTGCTGGCTTTTCTCTGCAATTATTGCTCTGAAACTCTCAACTAGGAGACACAGTCATCTCCTGGCCTTTCAACACTGTCCTTCCACTCGCATCAGCAGGCCCAGTAAAAGGAGGGATACAAGATGCACAACAGCTCTGCTTGAAATGTGATAAGGCAGAGTAAGTAGCCTAGGATAAAACCCCAGGGGAAGAAACTGGGAATTAAGTGAATGGAGATTTGCACTAGCTAGCTATAAAACGTCACATTTAGGGAGAATGAACTAACGTGCAAATAGGTCACCAGGAGAGAACCTGAATTAAAAAGCTAAAAGACAATGATGATGCTGGGCACAGGGGTAGGCAGGAAAGAGCCAGCAAGCATAGAAAGGAAGGACAAAGCATCATAAAGCAGCCTCAGTCTGTCAGCCCACAGGATGTATTTAAGGGTATTTTTGAATGTGTGATGATAGACAAGGATGCAGACTAGAGGGAAAACAAGACATCATATAAGAAATTGAGTGAAGAGGTGGAGAAAGATTATGTGTATCCTGGAAATGGAACAGGGAAGATCACACTAAATATGGAATGAGCATTTCAGGGTTCAGGACTATCACAAGTTTGGATTCAATGGCAGATGCACGACATGCTAAGATGTCCTCTTCTCTAAAGCCTGCTGATTCAGAGTACATACCTTACTTGAAATTCCTTCTGAACTGCAAATCATGAACTGCAACTGGGAACACTGAGACATGGTGTTTCCAAAACAAAACAGGCAGCTCTCAAAATGCCCATGGCTGAACGAGCCAAGCTGTGGATTAACTGTGCCACAGATGAAGAGACACAGCACAGAGCCAAAATCAGGTTGGAAAGACTTACTAACTCAGATTCAGTGCCATGCAAATGCAGTTACACCACTTTCAGGCATAATTTCAGTCTAGCAGCAGGTTAGTGGCTCCCGCATAAGCTTTGCCAGCCTCAAATAGCTGTATGCAGCATCAACACTGTGATCTTGATATTAGCAAGCAGAGTGGCTCAACAAAGTCAGCTCAGGCTGTCTGCCAGGTCTGTTGGACTCAGGCTGGCTCTTACATGGTATTTGGGTGTCTATATCGTCCCCCTGAGTACACTGTGTTCTGCAAGGGTTTAATAGTTCCACTGAACAACTGAAGCACATTGGTTCTGTGTGTAGGAGCAACTTCCTGCACCTGAGCCACCTCAGCTCCCACAGCATGGGACGGCAAAGCAGAAACATGCCCACATGGCCTCCCCTCAAGTTAGCCCAGTCTGGCAACATCAGTGCTATGCTCACGCATAAACAAGTTAACTCTCTGCTCCTTCTGGTCCCCAGTATAACTCCAACTATCTGTACAACCAGATACCCTAATCCCTCTGCTGGTCTTCCCCCACCAGACCAGGTACTGCAGAGCTGACTGTCAGCTGCTTATAGTTCTGGCAGCTGTTGAGTGAAAGAAAATTATGGAACTTGTAAGAACAAGAACAACAACGGGAAAACTACCAAGCAATGATGATTCTGGAACAGTCCTCCCAAGGAACAGTGAAGTCTAACAAAACAACAGAAAAACCCAACTGGTTTCGAACTAGAGCTTCCTCAGTTGATGAAAGGGATTCTGTAACACAGTATGTGCAATAGCAGGGAACCAAACAACTGCAGAAGGTCCCTGCCAGTCCCATGTTCCTGAAATAAAAGCAGAAAGATCCCACCAACAATGAAGCCCTACATCTCTGTTTGACATGTTTCAAAAAATGATTGTAAAAAGCCTTGAATACTAAGCCAGAAACTTTCCTACACTAACAAGTGAAAAACCCACTTATAGTAAGCACAACCTTACCAGGCATTCCAGTAAGCGAGCAGGACGAGCAATAACTATCAGGATTTTTCGGACAAGCTGCTTAATAAATGCCAATTCTGCACTCTCTGATCTCTCTTGAGCCTAAAAGATAAAAATAAAGTGATAATAAAACAAACTGCATTCGATGCATTACTCAGGGAAGTATGTATGATATTTGGGACACCTCTGAGGGCTTGATGCACCTACTTGAGGACAAACAGCATGTCAATTTCAAGATGCCAGCAGAAATAACAAGGATTTGAGCAATGCTATATTTTCAAATTGCAGTAACCCCATTTGTACAGTTCTAACACTGTAACAACAAAATAAAAGTGCCTACAATGTATACAGTACCTACTACTTTTTTTTTTTAAAAAAAAACTTACATAGTATTATTACCACCAATTTTGGAAAAGGGACTACATTTCAATATAACATACATTTCTCTACACGTACAGCTCCGTCTCAGTTTGGTAATAATTTTAGGATTAAATGGAAACTGACCTAAGTAATATTAACAAACATAAGCAATATCCATGCCAAATTGATACTGATTTCCTATAGTCATACGTCATATCAAAATGACAATGACATACATATAAAAAAACCTATACTTGCAGAGAGGCTCCATATAAAGGTACACATAGAAAGGCAGATATGGAAAAATTGAGTTCTACAAAGATTACAACAAAGGAAGAAAAATACTATAAAAGAATACATACAGAAAAAACACTTCTAGGAGGTTTGATAACATTTGCACACTGGTCTGAACTGCATTTCAAATTTCTTTCAAATGTTTCCATCTAAGAACAAATTATGTAATTTCTGGATGCAAATGAATGCAAAGAAACTGTATCATTCTCTTTCTAATTAAAATATACTAATAGCAGCCCTTCACTCAAATATCACAACATTTCTTTGTTCTGAACAGTAGAAACTGTAGACTTACATTTTTCATAATCTCTTGCTTATTCAAAACCATAGAGAGAATTAAGAGAATACACTAACATGTATAAAGTGATTAATATGGACAAATAAGTTTTTTCATATAAAATATATCTTAATATCTTTTACGTAAAAAAACCAACTATGAAAATAAGAAGCTACGTATTGCTGTTAACATAAGCACTACAATTCAAAAAAAAAAGTTTCTGAGAAGAATTAAACTGTAAAGTTTAAAGGAGGAAAAAAGAAAAAGGCACAAATACCATCTAGCACTCTGCAATACGTTTCAGAAGAACCTTTATTGGACACAAACATTTGTGTTCTGCACACTATCAACCAAGTCCAAAGAAAACTTTTGTAAACAGAACACCTGCCTATTTTAATCACCAGCAAAATTTAAAGCACCTTTGTACAGTTTTGTGAACACTCAGGTGTGTATGTGAACAAAAAACTCAATATATGTTACATTTAAGAGGGATGCGGCAGGAAAGCATTCAGGTCCACCTGACCTTGACCTTAGAATTATAAAAATGTTGGCTGAATTAAACTGCTCAAACCTCAACGGAGTCTTGCCCTGGTTATATCGAGTAATCACAACATGCCAAGTAGTAGTAGGAGACGCAGCTTTCTACTGAACTGCAGCTGGGAACTGACAACAAATGAATCCAAAGCACAACTGAGTGCCCATAACCGAGTTGTGCAAAGTGAAAATTTCCTTACTGTCATATCATGCTATTAACAAGTATTATGCAATTGACTCAAAAGTTAAGTCTGAATATTTTAAGGTTTAAAGTTTTCACAGAACAGGAAATTTTTACATAATGAAGAATTAGCATCAGAGAACATGACAGGAGTAGTGTTTCAGTGGTTTTTTAACAATGCAGTGCTTTATATGCAGATTGGAGAATAATTTGCTAGAGTGGTTTTTTTAGTGCGTTTTGGGGGGGGGGCTGAGTGAATGAGTGAACATGTACTCTAAACTTTTACTTACTGTGTAGCCTTTTTAAGGGATGTATTGTTAACAGTGAGTAACATTGGTTCAGTGAATCTTAGATTAGACATATTTCCTTATATTTTAACATGATCACTAGTATAACGTAATTCAGTCAGTAAACTGGCCTCAACTCTGCCTGCATTTTGGCTTCATAAAAATGTGAGTATTTCACAAGTAGGTCATCAGTTCAACTTCTTTTTGACTAATGAGCAAGCTCTATGTATTATCTCTGTTTAAAAAACAAGGTTTCAATAATCCAGAAATAAATCACTGATGCCTTAAATTTTGCATAGCTTTACAAGGAGAAAAAGTTCAAAATATAGTAGTTGCAGAAAATCAATTTACTGAATAGAAGTTAACAAAAAAGCAGCAGAGGCAAAAAAAAATAAATAAATCAACCAAAACCTTTGGCAACTGCTCCTGCATTCAAAAGAAGGCAGAAGACATAAATTAAGACAGGCATGGTATCTTAATGTCTCAGTTGGAAAATTTCAAGTCAATATCAAATCTGCTCGTCTATCACATTAACTTTGGCTCATAACATGCTATCAAATCCCACACAAACAAGTATGTTACATGTTGTACTCATTGTTTCAAAAATTATACATTCATAAATTGCAGTGACTTATGTCATAGCACATTTATTTTGTCAAGTTCCAAGTTCTTCTTAATTAATTTAGCTGATTACTCCATGGAAGTTTCAACACTTTTAGAAATTACATTATTTCTGTTAATAAACAGTTTACTTATGAAAGGAGTATTATAAATATCTAAATAATTAAATAGCCTCTAGCTAATGGAAAGCTAAGGGTTGTCGTCTGCTTTCTCAACACAGCAGGCAATTAGTAGGGTTGATAAAGTGGAAAGTGTGTATGTTTCCTCATTTATCTACTGTAAGTGCAACAGCAAGCTTCCTGATTTAGGGCTTATGCACACACTTCTGTAAGCAATTTATAACTTGCACTGCATGACAAAACACTGTCGTTTCTGAAATCTTTATAACTCATCTATTCCAGACTAGTATACTAGGATGCCTTATAGACTTTGTAGTGGTCACCATGTAGACTAAAACTGCTATGAATACCACTTTGACAATTACTTTAGTGAATGGTCATGATTATTTCAAGAGAACAACTAGGCAAATAGTTTTAAACAATTTTTCAAGCAAACTAACAGTAGTCTCATGGCTCATACCTCCTGTAGCAGCTTGTCTAACTTCCGCTGTAATTCAAGGAAGTATCGTGACGTGATGAGGCCATGGTGGGATTTATCCAAACAATCTCGAGCCAGTTCTGTGATCTGATGGTGGGTAAAACTAAGCACTCCATCTGGCAGAGGAAGGACGTTCTCTGGAGAGTGATTTCTTATAATGTCCTGAAGCCTCTCTTCCATCTGAGCTGTGGCCTATAGACAAAATTCACGATACATTAAATTAGCTTTACATGAAACTGACAGCCTCAAAGCTTATTTCTGACTCTGCAACATTTCTGTACTGCCTAAGAAGTTACCTAGCTGGAATGCATGAAATGACTGAAGCAAAAAAGCAAGCAAACAGAAAGGCAAAGTGACAGATGATGCTTCGCCACACCACCAGTCCAGAAAAGCAAGAGTCTTACTGCTCTACTACACAGATACTCCTCTTTGTCTGCCACTGGTGATTAACTGTGCACTAATCTTGTGATGATCACTAAACAGAACTAAACACCCATGACTGTAAAACTTTACATCCAAGTCAAAATAATAAACCAAAAGAGAACTCCTGGGGTTCTACTTTGTTCTGCTAAAACTGCAGATACTACAAAACAGAGTATCTTCCTTCCTTTCATACAGGTTATACCACAAAAATATTTCACTGGTCAGAGTCTGAATGAACACTGACTGAATAAAAGCACCACAGGCTCACACCTCCTTCCAGATGTGTCTGCAGGTTGCTGTTGCTGTTTTACAGAACCAACTGTCTGGTTCTCACAAAACTGCGTAAGTTTAAAAAACCTTAAAAGATATTTTTATTATTAAAAAGTAACCCCACACCTCTTAGTTCACATCTCAAACACTGAAATGAGTGGGCCATTCCATGCTCCAGATTTGCAGAGCTATTGCGCAGCAATCCTGACAAATCTCTCTTCATATTTCTATGAAGAAATATGAAGAAGTATCTTCTTTCTTAGGCACTTTTTGGAACAATATCAGCTTTACCTTATTTTATTTTCCAGGTATCATCAAAACCCTATGAGCAACCAAAAGCACAGTGCTCCAAGCTACAGACCTGCACCTAGGAACTCATTTGTGTCTCAGACCTCTGGACAAAACAGCCATGTGTCCTCATTTGGTATCTCACAGTCAAACCCCCACAACTGTATACTGATCTTCAAAATTAAAAAAAGTATATAATGAGTGTTCAGGAAATGGAATAAATGCCACCAAAGGAAGGAATTTGCAGGTATATCAGCAGATGCCACACAAGACTTAGCAATGGAAACTATTTTTGGTTTACTAATTCAGTATACATTTGCCCCAAGCACACACCTGTTGAAATCGAAGGTACCGTCAGTTTCCAATCAGCAGAATATATTACCAGAATGATTCACTTCAAAACCAGTTCAGTAGCTTTACCAAATGAATGTCCAGTTCTCAGCAGGGATTTTCTTTATTGTGATTTTATCTTTGTAATAAGAGCTTGGTGATGCTTTGTGAAAGCCATTACAGGGTTGGATCATTAGTTCCCATAACAGAAATACCACTTACTTAAAACCTCTGTAGCCTATCAATTTAGATACCCAGTATCTCAAATATAATTCATTACCTTTGGGAACCTTTCTTTGTAGACATGGTTCATCATAATTATTTCATTGTCACAGCAGGCAGGAGAACGTCCAGGGCTGCAAGTAAAGCAAATTATCCCTTTAAACTTGTCTCAGCATGAACTACAATTAGTTACCATATTTTTGTACAGTTTATTTGCAACAAAAAGTCAACACAGGCTTCACTGGAAAGACACATTCTCTCACCAGTGGTACACTCAGTTCCCTTCTGCTATTTCTGACCAGGACCAAAGGATTATTTCACATGCTTGACATCTAGCTGCTATGTTCTTTTCTCAGTTTGTAACTAACTTCAGGATACGGACCATTTTGCAACACTTGTGAACACCACCTTTTTCTCAGAAGAACAAGAGAGATATATTTAACTGTTAATTATGACTATATCTGCCCCTTTGAAGGTTACCTACAACCAAGAACTGTTACCTGCAAGTGAAAAAGTTAAGAGTAAGTGTCTTTTTTCTTTTTTTTTTTTTTAAAGATCATTAAAAAATAAAATCAAGAAAATTCTATTTCCAATCTGACCAGCAGATAAAGGCAGGAACTGTCTACAAATAATGCCATACAGATGCATGAGTTCCATCAATGCTGGGGCACTGTGCCTGTAAGAAAAGTAGGAAACTTGCAGGAAAACAATCCACAAAAGGTATCCATGGCCTTGGCTATCCTACAAAACTGGTTTTTGCTATCATGAGCCTTATCGTCCACCATAAATTCCTTTGCAAAATCTCCCATCTGATTTTCCTGAGCTAGTGACACTGGCCCATTCAGTCACTCTAAAAGATGTGGAGTAGGACAAAGACCCCACAAAGGTGATGCTATTCTCTAGGACCGACATAACATGTACATATGGGTTTCTTGCATGAGCAGAAAAACTGGCTTCTAGCTTCCTAAAAGGGTAAAAATGAACATTAAAACTTGTCCCAAGGAATCGGTGGGTTTGGTATGGATAATCTGTTACAGACATCCACAGGCAAATTCTACTGAGGACAGGGTAGGTACACTTCATCACAACACTGCTGCAGCATAATCCCTATTCTGAAAATGCTTGGCCTTTTTCTTCCCCTGGAACATTTGTACATATTCTGTGAAATCAAATGGAAGATTTTAATTTTTTTAAGTGTTAGAAGTGTAACGGAAATTGAAAGAAATTAAAGATGTGGCAATAAACATAATACAGTTGCAATCTGTAATCTTCTAATGAAAAACAGGATTTTTTTTCTTAGTAATAATTGTGCGGTTTCGTGTACGTAGGAGTTACATTTGCCACAACACTCTACACAGATTTTAAAATAAAATAATCAAAAAGCAGAGTTAAAACATAATGCACTAAAAAACTCAATCCTTGAGATTTGCATACGTGTGAAACTATTTTTAAACTTTTAAAAGGATGAATATTACAATTAGAAATATATTATTTCCTTTTTTTCCCTTCTAGTTCTTGAAAACAACTCCATTAAATTCATCTGCACTTTCCAAACCTAAACTATTCTGACAGTTCAGAACTGACCTTGGATAAAACACATCTTACACAAACAGCCATTGCAAATGAAATGCAGAGGCCTAGTCTTTGGGAAACAAGAAATTGAAGTTTATCTTGGTTAAAGAAAATAAATGAGGGCATACCCTCCCACCCACCCATTTGTTTTTTATTTCTTTCCAGATGGTCCTAGGATATAAATACATTTTGAATTAGTTTTGCAAATCTGAACTCTGGAAGAGAACCAGTCCTACGGTCAGATCAATAATGACTAGCTCGTTGAGACAGTTCATGTGGGTTAGTTGCCTTCATTAAGACCTAGCTTACAAAGTTAACCACTGAAGTAAGCCATGATCAAAACCAGGAGCAAGAATTTAAAATGACTATTTGTAATGCAGCCTCAGATGCGTACTTCTTGTATTATACTTCAGCAACTTCAAAAACAGTGAATGCCACCAATGTATAAAACCATGATACTCCAGAATATGTGAATTTAGATCCAACCTCTATTTCCAGATAGACAAACTCACCTGAGACTTCGGGACCGAGGGCGCATTGCAGTTGTCCTGCACCTGTTATCACTGGCAATGCTCTCAGTGGTACAGAAATGTTTAGACAAAAAATGTAGCTCATCAGGCGTCGGTTGGTATGGTAACTGGTGTAGCTTCTCTTGGGACGAGCAGGATGACTACAAGAGTAGAACAGAACACAAGCTTCTACCAAAGTGAAAAAACTTTTTTAAGACCATATTCAGTGCTCATGAATAAAGCAATTTAAATTAAAAATTATAGTTACTGTTTCCCATACCTGACTACCAATTTGAAGAAGAAAATGATTAGTCTCAACCTAATGAGCTAAATATAAAGTATAAAAAAAACCAAAACAAAACTACTTCAGTCCCAGAAGGGAGAGTCGTTGCATTTCAGAAGTTTGAATTTCCTCTAAGGCAAAGATGACATCTAATGTCAGTAACACACATCAATACACAAGAATAGCTAAAACAGGATTTGCTGAAAATTAATTATTTCAGTAGGACAGGGTAAGTATGATAACTGTAGAGTACAACTTATTGCCACAACACAAACTGTAAATCTACATAATGAAGGTACTTCATTATCCATATTTAAGACATTATTGATGCTTTTTAAAATAAAATGAGATATAATCTAAACTCTTGCTGAAAAATTCATACGCTATCTTCTTATAAAACCCTGTACCTTCAAAATGAAGTGAAAGAACTTAATACATTTATCAAGATAGATTCTATCGCTGACCAAAGCGAAACGGATTACACTCAAACCATCCACTTAAGACTAAAATTGGAAGGTACAGACAAGTATGAAATTGGAAGTGCTACCACAATGACTAGTCTTGCAAAACTGTCATGTATGAAGCCGCGCTACATAAAGCAGTGCAAATGATCATGCTATCATATTTTACTGTCTGTTATGCAGCGTGGCTAGCTACCTGAGCCACACCAAATGTTTGGAGGTAGAACTTTGAAACTACTTCCCTGAGCCTTGATTTGATATCCTTGTAAAGAACATGTACAAAGTTCAATGCATTAACAACCAGCCTTGCTACTCTGGATTGATGAGTGTAGGCAGAGAAACGCTCTACTGTTTCTGGTAACAAAACTAGTTTTCAAGACAGTTTGTTCACAAATATCCTTGTATGACAGCACAAAGCTGCTTGGTCCCATGCAGACATTCTCTTTACTTTAGCTGTGGAGGGGAAGAAGTCCAAAAACTTGTACATCTTTCTGGAGCTATTCAGTCTCCAGTTAGCTTTTTCAAGAAAATGAGTTTCTTCTATATGTCAATCTTCATGTGTCTATTATTGTTCTTATCTGTCTTCTCATATAGGACACCAAGGCCCTTGCCTGGCTGCTCTTTTATTGGAGGCCAACAGAGTAAAAGCTTCTTTGCTATATCATCCCTAGTGAGGGAAATCAAACTTTTGCACTGTACAAACATTGCCCTACATTGCTAAGGTTAGGAGGTAACATCCAGGCTGGTAAGCACAGTTTTGACAATTTCCTGGTAACTTGTGTGGTAAAGGCTGAACATACTCTAATTCCTGGGAACTCAAGAAAAGATTAGTTATCACAGTAGATCACATGGAGTCATCTCTTAAAAGCAAAGAAGAAAACCCACCACTGGAAACGTTAACTCATGTAGGATTGGTCTATGTGGGAAGGCCACATCACATCAGAACAAGTTAAAGTTAGCAAGATTGCATTACCTTGGTTTGCTGCAGGTCAGGAAGCATGTACACCAAGAATTTACCACAGTTCACGTGATAGGTAGTAACTTGTCGAGCCACAGTAACTCATTTATGAAATTCAGCCTTAGCACATTACCATGCATACTTCAGCGCACAGCACAGGTAAGTTCTTTCTCGTCTCACACTACAGCAGCCAGCTGCAGCTAACCTCATGGTATATTTCCTACAGCCACACTCAATAAAAGATACTCTAGCACAGGGAAATTTCCCAATACAGACCATCACAAATGGCTATTTCTATAAAATCAATCTCTGCCTCTTTGGCTTCAGGGGATTCTGGGAAGATCAGGAGGACAACTACCCATATCACGCTTATTCTCCTGATAATAAGGTATCACAGAGTCTAGATCCAACAGGATCAGAGTGAGAATCTTCCTTTCGCTAACAACTCTCAGTTGTATCAGGACCATCACAGGCACAGAATGCGTTTCCTTGGAGAGTCAAATTCTGATCACTGTACAAATCCAAATTCTGATAGCAAAACTCTTTAGCTCTCCTGGTATTCTAGAATAGCTGCTCCAAAAATCACATAAGATTTAACATATTTTTAATATGCACAATCACAGTGCATCATGGCAATGCAAATCGTTCTTCCAACACCAAAAGGCAAATCTGCAGCCAGAACTAGCTAATGTAACCCAAAGTATCTTTCTTCATCTCCTTACCCTATTCCCCCATCCAAATAAACTTCCAAGAATATAATCTACTGGCAAAAATATGCAACTGATTATCCTCTCACTTGATCATTTTTGTAGGCTTGCTCTCCTAGAAGAGACACAATCAACTCAACTCCTTCTCGTAACTGGCAAGATGCGATCCAACTTTGCCAGAATACGACACACTAAGAGTTTCTTTTCAATCAAATAATTTTAGCAGGAGATAATTTAATTTCAGCTTTGTTCTAAGAACTGGTATACGTGGTACTTGCACCACTTCTAAACCCATGAGCTTCCATTAAATTGGTAATTCCATCAATCTCTTAACTTTCAATATTAAAAAAAAAAACAAACAGGCTAACAAGAAATGGTGAGCTACTCACTTAAGCAGAATCGTGATTACCACAGACCCTTCTGACTCTGTTTTGACTTTTAGTTGCTTGTAAAGATCAAAGTTGTGCTCTATTGTGATGTGTAAAAACTGTTTGTGGTCTCCAGTTGATATATCTCTGGATTAATGTGAATCTTATTTATCCAGCACTGAACAGGGAGCACTTTGTATGTAGACCTAGGCTACCGTTTGTGAAGTGGTTTCTTATTGCCTCTAAGAATTTTTAAGAATTTGGAGAAGGAGGTTGCACAGTGCTAGCTGTTTCAGATTCTGAAAAAGTACATAAAACCAATTAGATGGGCACACTTCCAGTTCTCATTTTCCGATTCACGTATATTGTCCATAGATGGGCACACTTCCAGTTCTCATTTTCTGATTCACGTATATTGTCCAGTGGGTAAAAAAAGCAAGTGAAAAGCATGTCTACTAAGAAGTAAAGAAACAGTGGCGAAATTTAAAATTCAGAGGTTGTCCCAGTGCATTTGCAGGACACATCAGCAGTATAGTATTCTTGGAGTAGAGGTGGTGAGAAAATAACCACAAGAAATACATGGCATGAATTCTCTACTGCTGGTTTCTTCAATGAAATTGTCCTGGTTTGGCTGAAACAGAAC
>NW_009613287.1:0-10672 GCF_000690535.1 Cariama cristata | reverse complement strand
CATTTTAAGAGCTGGCCCAGCCTTAAATGTTAGCAACTACTTATCTACAAATGGTATTTCTTAGATACCTAATGTTGTGTCACCCTAAAAGAACAGGAATGCTTATGAATAAGTGAAGAAAAACAGACAATGACTAAAAGATTTTGCTCCAGTTGAATTGGATGATCAAGACTTGTACATCCTGAAAGCTTTTCCATCGTAGTCCAAAAATATGGGACCTCCTGATCTCACAAGTGTCAAATGTTGGCAGATTGACTAACCAACCCAGAAATGCTATTTTTATATGAGAATGCTTTTTCTGAGGGCAATTTAAAAGAGTTTGATTCTGAGAAGCACATTGGCAATGTCCAAGTGAATGAGACAGATGGGATTTTTATATGGTCGACACTACCCTTCATCAGCCAGAGAAACTGTGAATCCTAGGCCACTGAAGTTAAATAAAAGACTCCCATTGATTTAAATCAGCTTTATGTCAAACTGGAAATGAGGGTACACTAGGAATGTCCCCGAGACAGGAAACTGTTTTCATAGTTTAGCCCAATAGAAGTTCACTTTGTTTTATTTTATGACTATTTTGTATAACAATATTCCAAATTATGGTCCTAAAACAAAACCCCTCAAAAAACCCAACCAAATAAAACAAAATCCCATGCTGAAATTAAATCTTACTGACAAATCATCCTGAAAAACAAAGCAATCTATCAATCATTTCCAATCAACAAACCCTAACATTTAATCACAGGCATATTCACACTTCAACATGGATCCACTTCTATCTTTAAGCCTCTAATTAATAATTGTGTTGTCAAAATGCAGAATCAGGAGTAGTCCTTAAGGCTTTTCCTGTACAGAAGATGATGAATACTTGTACTTAGCCAATTAAAAGTTTATTTACTTGTTAAAGAATATGTTACTTTAAAGTAGGTTCAAACAATCAAAATTGCAGGCTTTTTGTCATTTTAAATCCCATTTTGAATGTTGTAGAAAGTGAATATCTGATAAATAATTATTGAAAAAGGCACTTCCCTCTGGGTTGTGGACTGCTGTTCCATGGATGTTATGTAGTATGATGGATTTATTGTACCTTGGTGGGTACTATGGGGCAAATTTTGTCATCCTTACTTACACTTCATTCCAAGGATGTAATTTCCTTTACAGAGTGGGGATGTGTGCAAAAACAGTGGAACCTATTCTTACTCATTAACTGAATGAGCAAGGCTTAATAAAATGTAAAAAAATGCTGAGGAAAAAAAAATCAGGTACTTACTAAGGTGAGTATGTCAAAGATTGGATAGTTTCTTTTTAACAAAGCTCAGATGAAAACTAGGCTCTGATGGACTTTTGCTTACTAGCTACGTTTGTAACAAAACTTTCCCAGTTTGCAATCATCTCTGAAGCTTCCAATCCCCTTTGGCTTCTTGATCCTGCACTGTGAAGATAGCCTCACAGTTATCAAGTCTACTTGAAATCTACTGTCTCATATGTGGGCAAATGTGGTAAAATAATGTCCAAAGATAAATGCTGACAGTCTTGCTTTTTCTTTCCCAAGGAAATACTTCCTTTCACAGTCTGAAACTGCTATGGTAGCTGTTTCAGTGAGCTACATAAAAATAAGAAGAAAAGAAATACCTGTAGTTAAAATGAAAGTAAATTTATTTACCGAAAAAAATGAATAATTTTGTATGCAAATAGTTGAAGCTATCTCAGTGTTTTTCAACATCTCCTCTATGAAGCTTTCCAATGTGTTCCAAAGGGCATTACAGTAGACTTTTTGCCTTGTCACTGACTTACCTCAAAGGGATACACAATATCCATTGTTGACACGAACATCCTGCTCTATTTTGAAATTCCTATATTTGCTCACATCAGCAGCATAATGAAAGATTCCAGTTTTACAAAATCAGAGCGCTCTCCCTTTTCAAGCTAGGTATACTTCACTGCATGGTTTTGTGAAGGATGCTTTTCTTTGGTTTTTCTGTTCTTTTTAAAACAAAATTTAAAAAAAAGCATAAAGGCATTTGGGGAATAGCTGAAAAGAATTGAATTCTGCAGATGAAAAATTTCATAAAAGTACCTCATACTTTTCTGGATGAATAGTCACAAATAGTGCCCAGTGATCTTGTCCTAGTTGACCACAGACAGAAAATGATCAAATGGTATTCCCAGTTCCTGGTTTCCCACTTTGCTGGGAAAAGTTGCAAACAACTGTCCCTATCCTCAGCTGTTCCTCACCATCTCCTTCCCAAAAGAACTGTACACAAGAGAGCAAGGCATAGCATAGATTAAAAACACAAAGCAAAATTCCATTGAAAATTTAATATAGATACCAATGTCATAATTGGATTTTGATACAGACTGGGATTTTTCTGAAATGCAACTGCTATGCAAGGTAAAGATTCATAAGCCTGTGAGACAGTTAAATTTGTACAACTTGTGTACATCCATAAGGCTTAACTGACAATTAGAAATTGCAAGTTAACAAAAATGACCACAGAGCAGTGTTGTTTATAAAGACTTATTTGAGTAAGTGGATTTTGTTTCGAAACCAAAGAGATAATACCTATCATGCAACAACAGAAAAAGTATTTTCAAGTCCTAAATAAGGAATTTGTCTTGCAAGAAAACAGCTTTTCCCTAAGGCTACTCTGTACCTTCATGATTCATTGTAAAGCTTCAAACTAAAAAAAAAAAACCACATAAGACCTCTTCTGGTTTTTTTGCTTCTATTTCAGTGTGCAGTTGCACCCAGTATGCCCATGTCAGTGAAGGCAGGGAGAAAAGAGAAACTAAAGTAGTGAAAAGATAGTTTCCCTAGGAAGTATTCCTTTGTTACTCTGTTAAGAAAATTAAGTATGCTCTTTGGGCACTATAAGAATAATTTTTTCCTTCATCAAACTGACAGATCTTAAGGAATCAAGTAAATTTTGGGGCTACCTCCACAAAAAAATATTAATTATTTCATGGACGGAGTGTGATTTGCCTTAGCATGGTTTAAAGAAAGGAATTAAGTCTTTTATCTGACCAGCCTGATAGCTCTCTCCAGTCCTCCCCATTTTTTTGAACTCGGTGAGCACACCCCTCACTAACTGCACGCTGAATAGCTTAGACAAAACAGCCTGGCCACTGTCCTGCTCTCCAGTGTGCCTTTCTTCCAAGAAACCTCCTCAACTATTACTGTATTTGGGACCAACATCCTCAGAGATGCAAAGATACATAAAAAGGGGAAAACAAACCAAAAATTCTGTGAAGCTTGAATTTAGAAAAGCCGCAGTCATATCTATAGTTCAGACAGTATAAAATCCTGCAATTGAATTTCTGCATCTTCTTTTTTTTTGTGTTGCTAGAAAACTCTGACTACATGATCCTAAGCAATTCAGGAACTCAAGTTTTTCGAAAGTCATTTAAGCCAGGAATACAAATTTATTATACTGTAAAGATACTTCTACACTATTCTGGGTATGAACCAACTGGGTAAAACAAAAAAGGACAAAAAAAGGAGGAGGTTCATAAGAGTAATATAGCATCAAGGCTTTCTGCATGGAATGTTGAGCTTCACATGTTTTCCATAAACCCAGAGTACAGACTGTGTTTAAAACAGCTTTTTTGCCTGTTTTTTTTTTTCTTTTTCTCTAATAAAAACAAAGAGAAAACCAGGGAAAAAAAAGCATTTGGATTGATGCCCAAAGTTCCATTTTAAGGTTGTGTGAGTTTTTCTCCCAGCTACCTAATGGTAGAGAGAGACAATGGTAGAGCGAGCGAGCTATAAAATGTTCACTATACATAAAAAGCTGTACTAAAAGAGCATTGTTAAAGTTGCAAAATCAAGTACTCAAGAGACAGCAAAGTCAGAATTAACATTGCTTCCCTTGATATGCAGCGTCATGTTGTCTTTAAATACACCATGATGAGAGTTTTTTTCTAGAGCCTCCCCTTGCCTTATTCCAGGTACGTGAAGAATAGAGTTCAAATAATGAATAGGTCTTCGATATTTTGTTTATTTCTATTGTTCAGTGTGTGTCCCTAGGCCTCACTCATGCACACCACTCAAATCCTGAGCTGAAGACAGAAGTATTCATTTCCTTATGGGCTGCTCTATGGTGCTCATCACACAAAGCTCTGTGAGCTTCAGGAAGCTTAATTTGTGTTAACAAAACCTCTCTGATGTGACAGGGTAATATATCACGCTTTACAGACAGGCAGCCCAGGCACGCAGGTAGCAGTCAATGCTGAGCTACCCAGAATCAGGGACATGGCTTTTTATCATGTTTTGTAATATTTTGCACCTTCAAGCACAGCACCCATTCACTTTAATTGCAGCTGTGACTGCTCAGTGCTTCTTCATCTCAGCCCTCAGGATCTTGAGGTGGGCATTCAGAAGTGAGAAGCACACCATTACTGACTGTCTGTGAAACATCTGATGCAAGGAACTGTGCAGCATCACTCAGGAACTCTGACAGCCAGAGACGGACCCTGCTTCTCCAAGCCAGAACTTACCTGCCCTGAAGAGAAGGCATCCTTTCTTTTCCAATACTTGTAAGAAATAATGCAGAAGTACCACATACAAGGGCGTAATTTACTTCCCGGGTCTGAGCAGGAAGCCATTCTTAAACTAGGACAATTTTGTCTACTGAGTGAAGTATGAGCCCAGGTTAAAAATAGGAGGGGTTCACTTGAAGTAAAGCTTGCTCATAATTGCATGCAAATGAAAGGAATTAATTAAGATAATGGACAAACTTCATTATGACATTTTCTAACTTTCAACCCCTTCATGGGTGCTTCAGCTCCTTGTCACATCTTTCTTTTCTCTTGCTTTTCTCCTGCTTCTTCACATTCTAATTACAGGGGAGTTTGTGTGCACCTAGTCCCTTTGCATGTCTATTCTCTCTGTGAAGATGCCATATATGCATTTAGTCAGCATTCAAGGCTGTGAGGAATTTAGGCATGATGAACGAACACAGGTTTCTAAGGGATATGAGCTGTTATTGAGTATATGCAATCCATGTTTTTTCAGAGCTTTGAATATGGCCAAATGTGCAGGAATTTTCACAAGAGTGGCAAAGGTACAATGTCCAAACACAAATGATAACTCTATAAAATATCATGTCTCTGATCTGAAGAGTAAGAGTGTGAGGGTATTTCAAATAAAAGATCGTAAAGGTAAAACAATATTTATTTCTAACCTCTATTATAATCCCCTCCTCTTTCACTGTTGGCTTCATAGAAGGTTGATATACATTTGAATAAAAGTGGGGGAAAAAACCCAAATCTAACCACCACCACCACCACCTCAAACCCCGAAAGACATAGCTAACGTGGAAACATCACAGCCCAGACGCTTAGTTTCACGAAATTACACATTTACTAACTATGAGCATGGAGTGTATGCAGAACATAGAGTGTTTATGCAGAACAGTAATCAGAAGTAACCCCACTGAAGTAACAAAAAGCATCATTTGACAAGTATTCTTTAGACTGGTAGGTGTCCCAAGTGCTACTAGTTTTGAAAGGTCATACTTTTATGCTTTATCATGATTAAGGTTACGGTGTTTGTTACTTTAATTGTGAAATAGCTATCAGTTGCATTGCTGTTTCTGGGAGCCCCTGGTGACATCATACACAGGTATGAGAAATTCTTGTCCCAGAAGTACTTAAAACATACAGATTTGTTCAAATTTTCTCTGTTCTTCAAAGATTACAAATTCTCTGAGGGTAGTCAAGGCTCTCACTGGTCTGGATATTGGTAATTCCGTGTATGTGTTATCTCCTTAAACTGAATAAATATGTAATTGTGTAAGAAGTCCCAAGGATACTTTCAGGTTTGAAAGTTAACCATCCACAAGTTTTTGCAGAATTATTACCAAAATAATTACTGTTGAGTTATGCTGCTACTAGCTCTGACAAACTTGCAAATATAGCAACACTGAAAAGTGATTGGTTGGTTGGTTGGTTTTGTGTATTACAAATCAAGCTTGTTCATAGACTTCCTATCTATTTTAATTACTTATAGCAAAGATACAGTGATATTGTTGCAAAGAGGCAACACTGATATGCTGTAAGCGGCTCATACGAGCATGTGGGTTAACAAAGCCAAACAGCAGTCCCCAGTGAAGAAAACCAACCTCCTTTTTAACTTTTATAAGTCAGAAATTCCATCAGAAAATGCAAAATTTCCCTTGAAATAGTAATCAAATCTTTAAAATAACAGCAACAATGAAAAAAAGCCAAAAATATCAGACAATATCAAAAAGCAACTCTTTTTGTTTTAATTTTTAACTGAGCTTGTTGGATAGCAACACTTAGTCATAGTCTCCTGAAGTCATCAACCGACCAGCTTCCTGCAGGGCAAGGCAGCCCGTACCAGCGCATGCCTCCGTGGAACCAAAGCACTCCAACCTTATTGCTGACTGGCAACACAATAACTTTCATTTCTAACCTTTACTGAGCTTGGAATCGTAACCTCCATAGTCACTTTCTTCCTTAATAGTTAAAACAGATGCATAGACCTGAGGTTTGTAGCTGGGCAGAGTGGTGAACATGCATAGCTGTTTATGGTTTTGAAGAAGCACTTGATCTGGAACATGCACTGAAGTAGTAATAAGACACAGGATGAACTACACAATTCAGCGCCAGGGCAGCATAAATGGGTTTTCCTTTATTATATTTCTTGGGCATGTTTGAAAAGTCATTCCCCTGTGCATGGATGTTCTGGCTATGACCTGGGAGAGTGTCTAGTGATGACTCGTCTGTTAGAAGCATTGAAAGAGGGAAAAAAAGGCAGTAAAAACCTCACATAAACCATATCATTCATGCTATAAAGTACAACTGATACTTCTCACATAAGTTAGGCTACATGAAAACTCTTTCTACAGCACAGAAAGCAGAGATTTCACACAAGGTAACTAGGCACATTCACTGCCCAGATCCATACAGTACGGTTGATTGTGGAGAAGCCACATCCATCACAGTGAAATTTAACACTGATAGCATGAGGTGGATTATTTCTGTTTTCTGCTTGCAATATTTGACAGAATTATATAGCTTGTTGCAGCACATGAATAAGGCAAAAATAATAAACATGTAACCAAGTTTTAGGATTCATTCAATTAAATCCATTTCCTAATAAATACATCCTCTGTTCTGGTATTTTAATAACCGTATATATTATTTTGTACCTCCCTGTGACAGTAATTTAAGATTTCATTAGTTCCATTGAATACAAGATATTTGGGAGAATTATTCTTGTTTCTAAATAACAAATTGATAAAATGAAATTTACCTATCAAATGTCTTGAATTGGAATAGGCAAAAAAGAGAAAGTGATCTATTTTTGTTTTCTGCTTTCCTTCTAAACCAGGTGATGCTGCTTAGATTCTTTTTCCTCCTGTCTAATTTACATTTAACTTGGCTGCTGATAATATGCCTCTAATTTGTAATTTCAACTGATTACTGATGACGTACATGGGTTTGAAGTGAATCCTATAATCAGCCTTCATTTTCAGGAATGACTTAGGATTTTGGCTGCCTATCTGAAAAGGGTCTGATTTCTTTTATAGAAATTATTGAAACATTCACCATCTGAACCTGTAAAGATCCCTACAGTGTGTGTCTAATCACTGAACCACTCACAGTCCTTGGTTACTTCAGATAATTTAGGTCCACCACCTTAAGATTTGTGCTTTTCTTTTGTTTTGCAGGTTTGCTTTGGTTTTGAATATATCCATCATGACCTCCTTTAAAGTAATTAAAACTCTGTGGTAATAGAAAATCTTTCAGGCAACATAATTGTTTTCCTATTTGGGGGATCATTTTAATAATTCAAATTATATTTGATTTATTGTACTAATTTTTTACTCAGAATTATTGCCATGCTTAAGATATGACATCAGTGAAATAGATGATTACCATGGGGAAATGCGTCCCTTATTTTCATAAATAAAGATGGGAACTCATGCAATTATAAAACAAATAAATGCTAAAATGTAGACAAAAAGATTGTTCTCCAGTCAGATGGCATTAGTTTTGTGAAAGAGATCTCTGCAGCTTTGTCGGATGTCTTGTATGCGTGTAAAAATTTGGATGGTGCAGTAAGTAAGGTGAAAGTTGCATGTTGTACCATTGTGGAACTGCTGCATTCCCATTGCCAGGAATGACAGAACCTGTCCAGTTCTTCGTCCAACAGAAAAACATATTGCCCAGGCGGATAAAATTCTCTTTAATTTGGTACGGCTTATATATTTTTTTAGTCTGTGATTAGCAGTTAAGTTCAGCTATTTGGCAGTCTGAGTGATTATCAGGTGTTCTTTTCAGATTTTATTTAGTATTTGTCTCAGCCTTGTGAAGGTATTTGGTGTTTGCTTAATGCAACAAGCACTTTCTAGATGGCTTCTTACTACAAGCAGCACAACGATTTTATTCAGAGAACTTCCCTCAGTACAGATGTTTTTCAGGGTGTTTTGAACACCTAATGCAGTCAAGGTTAGTCTCTTGTCTAAACATTATTAATATACATAGGCAGAAAACAGGGAAGTGAGAAGGAAATGTTCACCGCAGGAGGAAGCATTCTCTAATATGTTGTAAACACCTTCTCTGGTGTATATAAATATATATATCTGTAGGATATCAAAATCCAATTTTATCTACCTAAATATTTTTTCCATAGAAATCTATATAAATACATGTATACCAAGCACACTTTAAGTATCATCTTCTTTATCCGTCTTTGAAGACAAAATGAACAATATTTTAATGTAAGATGCTAGAAGCACAGTTATTTGGAGCAGGCAATATCAAGTGCAATAGGATTACTGAGTAACTATTTTCCCCTCAGACCCTGTAGAGGGAGAGAAAAAGGAGAAAACAGAAACAGCTTAACTCACCAAAAATCAAACCACTGCATTGCCCTCTTAGCCACTGAGTGTTTTGGGATGTAAGACCGAAGATTACATCAGTACAATAAAGGCTCCCTGCCCTCTTTACAATCACAAGCTGTACACTATGCAAAAAAAAAAAAAAAAAAAAAAAAAAAAAGCTCAGCTTTACTCTAGCATCAGAGCCAGTGGAAGTCAGAACAGGTAGAGAGGTGTAGAGAACAGGGAGAGAGAGGGAAGGGTTAAAAGCATTATCGCAGCCATTAGAGGGAAAAGTTGAAGCACTACAAGCACAGTAGACTTCTCTCTCCCCCCCTCCTCCTTTCTTTCCCCCACTCCCCTCTTCCCAAGCTGGATCAGTGTGTAGGGAGAGCAGTCATCACGCCATCCTGAGCAGCAAGAGCTGACGTTGGACGAAGCTGCCAGGTAGCTGAAAAAAGGCACAGAAGGCAGCTGATACCCACTTTTCAACGGGTTGGAAGCACTACAAGCACAGTAGACTTCTCTCTCCCCCCCTCCTCCTTTCTTTCCCCCACTCCCCTCTTCCCAAGCTGGATCAGTGTGTAGGGAGAGCAGTCATCACGCCATCCTGAGCAGCAAGAGCTGACGTTGGACGAAGCTGCCAGGTAGCTGAAAAAAGGCACAGAAGGCAGCTGATACCCACTTTTCAACGGGTTGGTTTTTTTTTTTTTTTTAGTCTGAATCTGGACTTCAAGCAACACAGCGCCTGAGGCAGCTCATCTGAACCACACTGTATTGCAATACTCGCTCTTCCCAAAGAAAAAGACTCCACTGAGTAGCAGAATGCTGCCAATGTCGCAGCTAGGGCTACAATACAGAGCCTTTTTGTAACATTTTAAAATCTCTTTCTGTTCATATATTTAGAGATACATACATACTGTCATATATCAGTTCTTCCTTTTTTGAGGGCACCTTTGGCTTTTGTTACCCTGATGTGACTTCTTCTTCATCTTGGAATGATGGGGATCTTCCTAGCTTATGTTGGATTCATTTTCTTTTCAGTTATGTATATTCAACAAGGACTTTCTACCCAAGGTAAGATCAGTTATTGTCAAATATGCATGTGTGTTTTTTCTAAGCTAAAACAGACAGAGAACAGGATTGGGAGGAGGGGGGGCAAGAGAAAGAAGCAAATAAAAAGAAGGAAAACAATCACAATGAACAGGAGATGAGGACACCAATCATCAGGTTTACATTTAGCTTAAATAATGTCTGTAAATAAGAACAGAAGTAAGAAGTTTCCCCAAAGTGGGAATAAAACAGGCTTCCTCTACTTGATTGCAAAGAGGGAAATAACAGGCACCTTGCAGAAGAGTAAAGGGGTGTTGGTGAATGGACATACATGTGATTGAGTTGTGCATGTTTGTATATATGCGTGTATGCATACAATAAACACCTACCCGTCCATGCATAATTATTGCATTCAGATCAAGTACCGGATGGCTAAATCTACTGCCTCCCTTAAAATATTGCAGTCTTCTTTCATGCTGCATCCCCTTGCCTCTCCTATTATCCTTCAGTCCTCAGAATCAGACCTTCATTTCGATGTGTGACAGTGTGTATTTCTGCCCCCTTCCCCCCCCCCAAAAAAAAAAAAAGGAAAAGAAAAAAAAGAATAGGGAGGTAAAGACAAAATCGACTTCTTTGAAGACCTCCCCCCACCCCCGTCACCTTCCTCCCTCCTCGCCGAAAGGCGCGACTTGCATTTCAAGCAGCCCCGGCGCTGCAGGAACCGGTTGTTTGGGACCTCGAGGCTGCGGCGACGCTGTCAGCACCATGGACAG
>NW_009613286.1:0-72085 GCF_000690535.1 Cariama cristata | reverse complement strand
CTGTACCACCTACTAGGAAGGAAATTAACACTATGCCAGCCAAAACCAGGGCAGGTCAAACACTTCTGTATGTTTCTCTGTAACACTGACTCTTACAGCTGTAGGATGAATGCCATTAATTCTGGTGGTTAAGAGGTATGATGCTCTGGAGATAGTTAATCACCAATGGAAAGGACAAAACAAAGCCCATTCTGTCAGACAAGCATACTAAGACCACCAATTTCTATAGGAGATGTTTATGAGAGCATACAACTGCTTGGCCTGCTGCAGGCCATTTTTAAAAAGTTCTGTTTCTGCTTAGTAGTGTAACGACTTCCTTCTGCAAATGCACCCATGGAGGCCAAGGGTCTCCAGCAGGACTAAGGGTTTGCTCACAGGAATGAGGTAGAGACTTTACCTATGAAATGCCGGTCTACTTCTAAATCTGATAAGATCGTTATCTTTCAGAAAGGTGGGGAATTTCTTGTCTTGTTTAGAAGCTTTCTCTCTGGTTTGTTTGTTCTTTCTTTCTTTCTTTCTTTCTTTCTTTCTTTCTTTCTTTCTTTCTTTCTTTCTTTCTTTCTTTCTTTCTTTCTTTCTTTCTTTCTTTCTTCCTTTTTTCCTTTTCATGATACTTCTAATCAAATACATATTTTTAAGTTGCTTGCACATTACAATTTTCTAATCTGAGGGATCTGGACATGGACTTAATGGATCTTTTCCAGTAAAAGGCTTTCCGACATGCTCTGGGTCCTGCCTTTATATCTTTTAATGTTTCTATTGCATTGCTTTTTACACCTCCCCACCTCAGTAAAAAAGCAGAGCTCCAGAATGAGGGATGCTCTACCTAAAGCTAATAGGACTTGGTTTATGTCCCAAGGAGATTGCTCTCTACATCAAAGCAAAGCAATGTGGTTCAAATGGACCTCTGGGGATCTCTAGTTCAAAATTCGGCTCAAAGCAGGACACCTTCATATTTGAGAGAACTGGCAGAGCTGAGAGCTGAACCAAAGGGCATTCATCCTGTCCAGTTCTAGAACCCCTTAGCTGCCTAAGCTGGGAGACCTCTTAGTGAGGTGCTACCCTACACAGACTAATCCAAAGTACTTGTGTTAATCTTCTTCCATGAACAGGTCTCTGAAGAACCTTAAATCTTTCAAGTCTAGGGAGGCTTAGATTTAGTTGTATAATGTTAAACAATATGAATATCTTTTCTTCCCTGCTCAAGTTTTCTGAATCTTAGGATAACATCAGGGAGAACTCAGTAGCTTTATCCTCTAGCACCTTAACAAAAAATACAAATGCTCAACCCCCATCTGAAACTGCCAGACTGTTATAAAACTAAAATAAAGCTGAACATTAGCAAGTGTGCTCCTTCTCACACAAAAAATCTCAGTTTTACTCAAGATGAAAGTTATTATTTTAAGATAACACACAGCATTAGTGTCTGTTGAACAACATTTATAAACCATAAGTCTGCTGACAGTTGGCAGCAGTGGTGGATTTTGATTAAGTAGGCAAGCACACTGGAAAAACGAAAAATTCCGTTGAGCCTCTGTATTTATCTCTTCTCCAGACAGAAGAGTGGGCGAGCAGCTGCCTCCACAGAGGAATGTAATGCAGCTCCTTGGCCAACATGCATTTCAAACAGATTAAAGAAGCCCAGGGTGTATTTTTGGGGGTTTTAGGGAAAAAGATAAAAAGGGGGAAGATGAGAGAGGATATATTAACAACCTAATCACAACCAACCACCTACAGACTTCAATTTTTACCTTTTCAGAGGGGAAAAGTCCAGTCTCCATGTGGGTTTAACTCTGTATGCAGGTTTGTAAAAAAACTAAAAAGATCTTGTGAAAACTCAGCTTTGTTACCCACCAAATACCCCACCAGTATTTGATATAAAATTGGCTGGGAGTTTTCTGCCAAAGTGGTTCTTGCTTGAGGTTCATTTCTTTGTAAGGGAAAACAGAGAAATTATGGAAAGTTTAAGACATTCCATTAAAATTGTTGGGGATCTAGGAATTTATCATATGGACACAAGTAAGAATCTATAGGAAAATCTGCTGAGCTTCTACTTGCCCAGTAGATGGCTTAGAATACCAAACCCCATGTCTCCAGGACACTTCACCTCATCTTTCATCCCTTTAATGGTCAAAACCATGTTATGGTCCTCAGGGGCTTGACCTCCAATTCCCGTCTGATTGGAGGGGAAATTGGAAATTGTTCCATTATTTTATAAAATTGTTTCTTTTTTTCCTGAAGATAAAATTGAGAGGGGAAAATAATAAAATTTACACATTATAAGGTTACCAAAGGAAGATTTTGAGGAATAAATAAATTCAAGTGCCAGCCGTGGGTAATGTGAAAACCATGTGCTCATCTGACAAGCGAAAGATCTACTTTAAAATGTTCAGATTTGGGAGGTTTTTCATTCTTAAACTAGATCTTGAACCTCTAGTATGGAAAGATGGTCTTAAGTCTTACGAATGGCATTGCAAGACCAACATGGAGTCTGAATTTTATTGCTAAAATGAACTATATAGTGTACATTACTAGATGGAGATGATTTCAAAGGCATAGATGTTCTCAGTATTGTGAGCTGATGAACAGAGCATGAGCTGTGTGGGAAACTTGCAGAGATTTTAATCAGTGAAGCAAAATTTCTGGAGAGGATTCAATCTGCTCTTCACTTTTGGGACCTTGAAGTTTCCAAAGCCTATCTTAACTGTAATTGACATAGCCAAATACAGCAGCAATATTTAAGGATGATCTTACCAACCCTGAAAAAGAACTGTTGTGATTTAAGTTTTAATACAGCTATTTAATGTAGTCTCCTTGCTAACTAAATGTTCCATCTGGCTTGGCTGGTGTTTATCCAAATTTTCTGATTCCTTGACCTGTCTGTGCAGATGTGGATTCTGTACTTAATTCGTATTTACTTTATTAAGCAAAAGCAGTGAAGGGGAGCAATGCTAGTTTGATAGCCCTGTAAAAGGAGGTCAGCGTTTGTAGAAACTGGTAGAACAAATTTGAAGTCTGTTCTTACTATCACTAGTTTGATAGCCCTGTAAAAGGAGGTCAACGTTTGTAGAAACTGGTAGAACAAATTTCAAGTCTGTTCTTACTATCGTTCCAGTCCTGAAACAACCAGTTACAAATTGCTCAACAGAGTTGTAGAGATGATGCTACCAATCTGGTTCAAAGCCAAGGACCCAGAAAAGGAAGTTATTCTACTGAACAGATATAGCAAATATCTCCCTGCCAGATGTTTATAAGCCAAGGACCCAGAAAAGGAAGTTATTCTATTGAACAGATATAGCAAATATCTTCCTGCCAGATGTTTATATGCACATTTAAAATAGTAGAGACTGTTATCTAAGCATCCAGTCTTTCATATACAAGACGTGTGCTTTAAGGATTTCACAAAGTAGCATAATTTGCCCGTTTGCATGTGGTGTAAAGCACCAGACAGCAGCAACTAGCCCAAGGTAACTCTGCAGACCAGCAGCAGAGCTGATAATGGGACTTCTATATACAAGACGTGTGCTTTAAGGATTTCACAAAGTAGCATAATTTGCCCGTTTGCATGTGGTGTAAAACACCAGACAGCAGCAACTCGGGACTTCTGAACTGCAGTCAGTGCGCTACCCTTTAAGTAACATAGTTACTGATAAATGTCACTAGTAGTCTCCCCTGTCCTTTAACTCATACTACAGCAAATTGTCTGCTTGCAGTAACGCAGAAAATGTGACTTCCAAATACTCACAATGTGAAGATGGATATAATGATGAAAGAACAAGGAAGCAGACATGTTGATTCACATACCAGTCAACTCAGTTCATGGACACAGCATAACTGCTCTTTGTTTAGGATATGGAGGGTGGACCATGCACAAGATGCCCTGTGAAAGAAGGCATGCAGATTGTTCTAAAATTTGCTTTAAGAAATAAATACATTGAGAAAATTGAACTTATTGGTGAGGCTGAGAAATGGAAATCAACATAGGGAATGACAGGGGACAACAGTCATGAGAAGAAGAAAAATAGAGCCCAGCTTGTGTTGCTCTCTGACCTGAAATATACAGCCATAAGCTAGTCAGGTGAGAAATCTGCACAATTTTGAGAATAAAACTCAGCTGTTATTTCATAATAAAAGTGACTAGTGGGAATGAAGAACAAGCTATAGCTAAGCAAATTGGAAGGGCTGTTTATCATCACACAGAGGTGTACGTGCTTTTCATTTACATGTTACTTTTCCCCCCCCCTTTCAAATTGTGCCCATAAGTCATGGGGGAAAAATCTCAATATTCAGTACCATTAGACAAACTTATTCTTTGAAATTCAGGGCAAGGAGCATATGGAAATTCCTACAGTGAAGAACAGACACTATACCCAGAATAAAAATCAGCACTGTACAATATTGAAATGAGTGCCATTATGGGTTATTTGAATCAGACCATGATATGATTGAAATTCAATTACCTTCTCTGCTTTGAAGGGCCAAGTAGCTTGGAGAACACAAAGTTAGACCATAAGGATTAAAAGAACAAAGAATCTATGTTGATTGTTCTTGGTAATTCTCTTCTGGCTTGACGCTTGTAACCTATTCTGAGAGCCCTGAGGTTACATATGGTGAATGTTGTTTATGCCATGGTTGTGCAGCTAGTCTGGGTTTCTTGGTGAAAGACACAGTATGGACAATCAATCTCTTAAGTACCCAGTACATCTTTGGTAGAATCACCCTTGTTTGTAACTTGCCCTGAATCACTGATTTATAGTGAAAACTTATTGAGTAAACCACTTTAGATCTAATTTACATATTTTTCTTCTTTTTTTAGCCTGCATTTCTACTTGCCTATGTTCAAAGGCTTTTTTCTTCTTTTGTTGTAGTATATACCTTACCATTAAAATCTGATGTGAAATTCTAGGGTGAGTGCATAGTCAAATGGTATGGACCCAAATAGTACCCCCATTACAAAAAAATGGGTAATATATTGAGTGCTCAAAATTTCATGGCTGTGGCCTTTTATAGTGCTGGGTGACAGTAAGATAAGCATTCAAGTCTGTTGGTCACCAGGAATCACTGGTAGTAGCAGTTTGTAACACAAATTATTTTGTTAAAATTTTGCTATGACTTTTTTTTCAAACTAAAACATAGTCATTCTCAATAATGTTTTGAAAAGTGCTAAGTACATCCTTTATGCTAATAAGAACTGAGATTTTTAGTTTGTGTAGTTGAGATTGCAGAGTTTGTTTTACAGGAACTTTTGGGGTAGGAGTATTCCTTTCCTAAATTAGGTTGTATTTTTTAGTGTAAAAACTTAGTAATGTTCACCATGGTGTAATGTGTCTAGTTTCAAACCCGAAGACAGTCTTTCCTGGTGATTTGTGTGCACGTGTATGTTTTTTCCTCATGTGCTACAGGTTATGGATGTGGCACTCTGCAGACTGTACGTAGGTACAAGAGTTGATTGACTAGGACAAAAAAACGACAAAAAAAATGATACCATATTTCCAAATCAGTGAAAGTGCATCTTTCTTTTTTTTTTTTTTTCACTTTTGCTCCTCTTTGAATAGCTGCTGTATGTGAACAGGCATAGATCCATTTTTATCATGTATTAGCTGAATTCATTTTTCTAAAGAAAACAAGAGAGGCAGCTTATACTGAATGAAACCTGCATGGATTTGTAAAAATCGGATAAGCCTTTTAAGTTGTCAACTGGTTTGAAACAAAAGAATGTGCTTTCCAGAAGAAGACTGTAACCTTTAGAATACATCCTTTGAAGGGGGCAGAGCATGGGCATTCAGCTCCAGAAGCAGATGAAACTGCAAAGCAGGATTATTGTTTTCCCTCATTACCATTAGGGTAGAGAGAGTGACTTTCTTGCTATTGAAAGAATTTACTTTAGGTCAGTATCACTCAGCTTTGAGTCTGTGGTTCAGTGGTGGTCTTGAGAGTTTCTAGCGGCCTCTGAGGTGGTGCTTTACAAAACAATTATCAAAAAAATAAAATCAACCATCTCTTTCCCCTCCAAATTTTAGACACTCCCAAGGAAGGAAGTAAATAATAGGGAAAGCATCCTACATTACACCTTATTTTTATCTGGTTACAAATAAAAATGATTGTGTGACATACTAAAGAAGGTTGAGAAGTACCACTTTAGATGGAGAGCTTAGGAGAGAAAAAAAGAGTAGAATGTTACATTTTCCCTCCTCCTCTTTGCCCTCTGAAAGCATTTTCATCTTTGAATTACTATAATCCAGGTCATCTCCAAAAGGCTGTATAAATCAGCCAAGTTCATGTATGATCCTCAATGTAACATGCTGCTTCCAAAGCTTAGAAAGTGATGGAGATGTGAGCAGACACTACTTCTCATATGCTACCTTAGAATTAACCAGCTAATTTGGAAAACTGTAAAAATCAGTAGTGCATCAATG
Organism: Cariama cristata; assembly: GCF_000690535.1. NCBI lineage: Eukaryota > Metazoa > Chordata > Aves > Cariamiformes > Cariamidae > Cariama > Cariama cristata. The sequence continues at coordinate 65,669 of NW_009613286.1, read as the reverse complement.
AACAATGTGGTCCCCTCTGGACACCCTCATGTTTTTCCTGTTGAAGTCTCCTGAGAAAAGATGGCCTTCATGATTGGAGTTCATCTTCAAACAGCCTCATGCAGACATGTGAGATGTCACATTAGCTCTGATTTCTGTCAAATAACCTCTGTGGTCTATTATTTGGACTTCTTAAATTGCTGATCGTCTTCTCACGCTGCAGACCTGTCCTGAATGTCCAATAGGACTATGAGGTGAATTCTCAGTTATTCAAAGCCTTATCTGTGAATTCTGTTTTGTTGTACTTAACCTCTTGATATGCAAACACCCACCGAGCTGAATGACAGACTTAACAGCGTTTAACTGAAGGATAGCAGCTAATTCAGGTACACTCCTTCTCATTTTCCCACAGCACATTCCACCAGTTTAAGTAATTTGCAAAAAAAAAAAAGGATATGAGCATCTTATATTCATTTAATCTAGAGAAGAACTTGTAGCTTTTGACTTTCTTTTTGAGAGTTATGCAGTTGTTATTTGGTTGCAATGCTTACAAACAGCATCTGCTCACATCCTGTTCATTTTGCACAAGCATCTCTGCAATTCCTGTAGCTGTATGCTTAAAAACTTTGATTCACTGTTGAAATGAGCAATGTAGATGGTATTCTGCTCTCCTGGAAAATGTAAGAATCTTGAGTTAAAGTGTTGATTTAGAAAAGATTTAAACATTCTCCCAGGTTTGGGGTTTTTTTTATTATGAAGATATACAGACCTTTTCTTCCATAGGAAATATATCTACTCAGTGGCAGGAAATAACACGAGTAGAAGATATGTCTCCTTTCTCTTATATTAATGTAGTGCTTAAAAAAACTTGTCCTCAAAAGAATCACTTATTCATGAATTCCACTTTGATGCAACCATAGGAGCTTTGATAGAGGGAGCACTTTATAGATCCAGAACCTGTTTCTGTGCATTTTGTCACCCTTTGTCAGCAGAAGCAGAGGATATCACTTTAATATCAAACTTCCCATAGCTGATTGGCAGTTCTCTGAATGCCTCTGAGCCATCCTTGGCTACTCAGACTTCAGAGTAGCAGTAATATTTTCCCATAGTTTCTTATATCACATTGCTCAACAGACTTGCTTGGTGATGTGGAGCCTCCTGGAATGATGATGATGATGATGATGATCTCCCAGCTGAACCGTTATTTCCCATCCTTGCAGGCAAATCTTTACGTATTTCCACCAGGATGGAGAAGTCAGAGTATCAATTTCAGTGTGGAAGCAGAAGAGATCTTGGTTTTGTAGCCAACAGAACTTAAACCTAAAGAGAAAGCTTAGGCTGAGATTTGTGTTGCTAAGGAGATAATGCATTTGTAGCTAGATTCATTCTTTGCTTGCTCCTTTGTAAATATTTCCTAATTCACCTTTTTAATATGAATTCTATTCCTTTCTTTTTTCAATGTGTAAATGTGATTATCAATATTTTTAAAAAATAATGACTTGTAATGATCACAGCACTGTAACAGAAACAAACTGGATTTGAATTCCATTTTAGGACTCATTGAATATAAAAATAGGCTTCAGGCATATATGCAGTCTTTGCACATACCCTCACACTAACAGAGATATAATGCAACATTTTGTTAATGACTTTAAAAGCAACTATAGCAAAATAAAACCCTTTAGGATAGAGAGATGTGTATAATTAGAGTTGTAGATCTCAGATTAAGCCATTTATCTTTGACTCTTTATGAGATGCATTGTCCTATGCCCCTGCATACAGTCTGTACTCCAGCAATTACGCAAAGGCAATTGCTATAAATGCCTCTGCCTTCTCTGGAAATTAGAATTCAAATTTTGTCCTTTCAAACACTCAGCAAAGAATGTATCTGAAATTAACATTCAATAGGTAACATGGAATTATTGCCACATCCATTTCCTTCAGCTCAAACTAAAAGCCATCCCTAGCACGGTCAGTTCAATCACCATTTCCTCTTGAAAATCTATAGCCTGCAAGCTGGCTTGCTTCTCTCACTATATTACCAGTGCTTTTTATTTTAAAAGACAGTCATATATCCTGGAGTTCGAACACACTGGAAGGTCGCTATGTTAAAACATACTGTACTGTGGCTGAAAATTAAGAAAATAATAAATAGTTATTCACTATGAACTCAATGATAATGCCTTACATATGGAGTGGGATGAAGTAGCATGTTTCATTTGGGCTATTAAATTTAGTAGAGGTTAGATAAGATCTTAATTCAATTTACATGAGTCTAGCTTCTTCTATCATATGCAAGTACCTGGACACTGAGTCACAAAAAATCCAAGAAAGGAAGACACTGACGTATTTTTTTCATTGATCCTGGTAGTGTGTGAATATGTCATAAGTACTTAACCTGGTCTTTGACCTCACATTACTACCAGTGCCCAGTTCATTAGCACTCTCATTGATGAGTTGCTTTCTGGGTCTCAAACTGCTATGAAAAATTTTCACATATCTGCCTTTTTTGAGCCCTGTATGTGACAGAGCTTCAAGCATGTACAAAGATATCTTCTGACTTATGACCTCTTTTACACATACTTGTACTTCAGAGAAAAGCAGCAGATAAGATCACCTGTAAATACAGGCCCTCTCTTAAACACAGGCATCAGTGAAAGAAGTACATGAAGGAAAAACACTGAAGCTGTCTTACCTGATAATTTTCTAATTGGAGCAAGGCTGGAACTGCTAGCCTTTTTCTATCTTTCCTCCACTCTTAGGTTTTCTGTGCGGTTTTTTGTTTGCTTTTTTTTTTGTTTTGAGTTCGGTGACAAAATTGAAGCTTGATGATATTCAAGTTACATCACTCCTCTTGTCCTTGGTCCTTTTCTTTATGACCTAATGATTTAGTAGGCCTCTTTCCTACATGCAAGGATTTTGCTGTAGCAATCAAGGTCCATGTCATTGTCTTCAGTAACTGAAAAATCCAACTTTCACAGTTTGTACCTGTGTTTTACAACATTTCCACTTGTTTATAAGAAATAAATCTCATAAGTGATCATAAAGAAAGAATTCCAAAGAAGATAATATTGTCCATTTTCCAATCTCAGTGTACCTCTTTTGCTGAGCAGATCCCAATGTCAGGTCCACTCTCTGGAGGAGAACACTTAGACTGTATTAAAGTTTCTGATGTCTTTTACTACTTTTTGTTCTTAGACTCGGTGAATGCATAAGAACTAGACAGGTACTGTCCTCTTCCAAAAAATCTGAGAGCACACCAAAATGGAATAATTATCCTTAGAAAAGCACTTACTCCCTTTGTAGAAATCCCAAACTATTGTTGTCAGGCTCAGAAGTAAGGCAGAAGACTTCAGTGCAGCTGAATACAATTGATTGTGTTCCAAGGATTACAGGCAAAGTAAGGCATGGTAGGAATGCACTTCCTTTTTTTCTATTTTCGGCTGTTTTCCAGTTACAGAGTACTCCTGTCCTGGCATGAACATCTGCATTCATTTGGCAAAAGACATATTTCTGATAGAATAATAAATTCTCTGATGGTATTAAAAACCTATTTTTTCATTCCTAAACTTGTATAGACAAGAGTAAGAGATGACGCAGAAGAGAAAAATTACGTCATCTCTGTTACTGCAATCACAACTTTTTGTCAACTCTTGATTCTTCTTGTTCATTTCAGCACTGAACAACCCAACAGTGCCTCATGCATTGAAGAAGCACCATTTTCACTGAAAGCAGGAATATGGAGACCTTTCCATCCAGTTTCTTCTCCATACAATGACCAATCCAGGCACAAGTTCATGTACTGAGTTATCTTAATTTTTTTCTATGAAGGCCTTGTAGCACAAGGCACTTCTATGAAGTGCTAGGCATCTTCAGTTCCGCATGTAATAACTATGAGTCAGGAGAGCCCTCAACTGAACTGATTTCAACCTTTCTTCTGGTCAGTCTGCTTAATTAGGGCCACTAGTATCTCAACTGAAGCTTCTGTGAAACTGTGTCATATTCCTGTGAGAAGAGATGAGATCACAGAATTGGCATATTCCTCCTACTAGCTATGTATGTGCATCAGCTGGGAAAATTATGTCCATAGACTAATAGAAAGCTGCTATTCTTATTTTACCCTGTCTTTTCATTCTCTTTTCATGAATTCTTATTCCCCTAGAACCTAAAGATTTATTCAGAAGAAGGGAGAAAAATGGAAGTAAAAAGTGTTGGTTACTTAAAAAAAAAAGAATCATCTTTTTAAAAATACGAACTGTCTACTGAGTCCTAACAGCAGAACACTGCAGGATACACATTAATGACCTGTTAATGCACTTCTCAGGTGGTAAATGGCCCATTAATGCTCCCTTGTCATGCCAGCTCATATAATTTATTCAAATTCACAGGCAGGGCATGGAGGAGGAGGGAAGCAACACCATAGATACGGTTTTCAGGACATTAACATCACAGGTCTTGCTCTTTCTTGGGGATGCCTCTTTACAGATGCCTTTCAGTGATACCCTTTCCTGAAGGAAACTGAATCCTGTAACCAACCAGGTTGGGATTGGGATAAGCTTGGACTATTAACACCCTCAGGCAAAGAGGCTGCTTTCTCCCATGTTCTTATGCAGCCCATTTTCACATCTGTAGCATCACTTCAATGAATAATTTGTTTTCTGGGCTTTGTCCACTACAATTCTATTTCATAGACCCAAAACTTCAGAATGGCGGCATTTCTTTCACTAAATATGTCAGTGTCCTAGTCACAGAAAACAGGACTGGACAAGCATCAAGAAGGTTTTGATAGTCAGCTTCCTATTAGTGGGGCATCAGCAAGAGGCTGAGACTACCTGACAGTAGGGAGACTCAAATAACATGAGAGCTGCAGAGCACTCTGAAGTGACAGAAAAGCATGGAACCACATTTTGCTCCCAATATGTCTGTGTCTTACTCCCACCACCTTCCAAAAGTTGGACTCCAGCATGGTGCAGCACTGGTTCAGAGGTGGCTCCGGGCATTGTACTCTTCTGCAGCAATAACGGTAAACCCTGCAGAGAAAATTATTACCACTGGCATCTCACCCCTTCCCAAGACTGGAAGTGCTGTGGCTGTTGGCCAGGCCAATAGCGATGGTGAAGTGATCTCCCAAGCCTGGCAGGACCTTGGGGTGGTCTGGATGCGTCTGTGCAGTATTTCCAGGCTCCCCAGCTTTACTCTGAGCTAGTATCTGTGGCACAGATAACCCACAGACTCCTGTAGTTTATCTTTCTGTCCCTAGGCATGAGAAATTATACCTATATAATCTGTGTCAGATGTTTGCCTAACACATTCTTTAAAATCTCCAAAGACAGAGATTCCCCATCTCCCTACACAATCTATTTCAGGGCTTAGTTATCCTTAGTTTTACAGAATGTTCCCTATGTCTAACCTAATTCTCCCCTGTTGCAGATTCAGCCCATTACTATTACTTCTCTCTAAAATAAGCATGTGAAAACTGCTTATTCCCTTTCTCCTTCGCAGCAGCCTTTTATGTACTTTGAAGACTGTTATCCCTTCTTTTAGCTGTGTCTCCTCTAGTCTGCACAGCCCCAGATCTTTCAACCTTACCTCATAAGTCTAGTACTTTGATCTTTCTCACTGCTGGTATGAGTCTACTTTTTTCCTGAAGTGTAGTTTCCAAAGCTCAATACAGTTATAGGTGAATAGAGAATGACATGGCGTGTCACATGGCTTGCAGCTAAACTCCTATTTGGGTTTCCCATACGGTTTATCAAGCTTTTGGTTCATATTCTGGTTTTGACTGTCTGTAATCTCTGGCTTTTTCTTTATGCAGAAAATGAAGCAGCCTGTGTCTTCCACTCTGCACTTGTAAAAATGGTTGATATTGAACGTAGAAATTTGCATTTGTTCTTTGTGGGTTACATCCTTTTTCATATTTATTTAGCTCTTCAGCTAAATAGGGGGTAATAAACAAGAGGAAGATAGTTCTTAACTTACCACATTAATTTCTACAGTGAGCATCTGACCACAGCTGAAGAAAATTGTTGCCTACCTCAGGTTGTGAGTGTGAAATTATATATTTTTTAAAATTTTTCATAAATAGCTAACATTAGCTTTGCATGTCTTTTACATATCAACTTTAAAACTCTAGTAGTTCCTCTCTCAAATTCTTCAATTATGATGTCAAAAAAGTGAAATATCTTGACAGTGGTGTCAATCCTTCCTTCATTATGAAATTATGAAAAAAAAATTCCAGTATTTCAGGTAAAAAATATTAAGTTTGACTCGTATTTTAGATGTGACAAAAACACTTCTTTTGCCTGAGAGGATCTAGATTAATAGTGATGTGAATCCTGGTGATGTTGAAAACGGTAGCACATCTCCCATTTAGTGGATCCAGGTTTTAAAACATCTTTATTACGATTCTGCAGGTTATCACCTTGTCAGTATGTGTGTAGATTTTGCGGTTACAATAGGGTAAAGCTGCATCATCCACATGGGAAACAGCGAAAGTCTGCAGAAAACTGCCTTCATTGATGTCAGTTTATTTTAAAAAGTGGGCACATGAGTGAATATTTAAAGACCTTTTAAGCAATTGCTGACCAACAGTTTATCAGAGAAGCTTTTGATCTCAGTTTATATCTCCCAACAGGAATATAAAGAGTTGTAAATATGATATGATGTGATACAGAAATGTTCATCAACTAGTTAGGTATTTAGTAATTAATGTGTAAAGTATGATCCATAACTTTTCCTGAGTTTGATGTTTATTTGAATAGTGAAATCATGCATGTTGTGACGAAAAATGGCATATAACCCATTTCATTCTTCTTCCACTTATGGACTGACTCCCAGAATATACATTCTAGTGCCTTATCTAGGGTAATTTTTTTAATATCACAAGTGCTTTCAAATTTCACACAGCACCTGTACATTGTTGGACGTCCTAAGTGGCTTAGAAGTCAAAAGGCAGCATTTTCAAAAGCACTTAAATATTTTCTTCTTTTTTTTCTTGAAAGGAAATGAAATATCTTCAATCTTAGTGAATGTCATTAGAAGTTTTAATCATAACCTTGAGCTTGTGAGCCGTTTAGGTCACACTGACTCTTCCAGAGATTTGGGTCCACTGAAGCCATTAGATGCTTCAAAAGGAAATGTCAGAGCTTTGTTAAATGTGTAGTTATCTTTATTATTTTTTTTCACTTTCCCAATTTAATTGTGTTTTTCTACTAAATGGCTAAATTTGACCCACATGAAGGTAGCTAGTACTTTAGTAGCAGTAGCTACTTGCTGTCAGCTTCAAGGCACTCTTCTGACAAGGGTTTACAGAGTCATGGATCAAAGTCAGAATCTGATGAAGCTGAACATCCATCCGTACTGGTGGTGGGAAAGGGTGAGCAGAAGGAAGAGGTAATGGCAGCAGCTGGGAGTGCTGCTGAAATGCTCAATATGAAAATATACTTCTAGATATTCACTCTGCTCAGGAAGCATCCTATTCTCTTCCCTCAGATACTGAAGACTCATTTTGCAGCATAGCTTTATGCTCCAGCTCGGAGCTCTTGTTAATTGCTCCAGGAGAAGAATGTGCTATACAGTTCTCACTGTAACAGTAACTTCTGCTTTCACCCACTCTATTGTCAGTATTATTATTTTTGTTACATCTTCTGATATCTATCATGGGTAAATAATGGCATGATCACTTTTGAAATAGATTGTGACAGTGTCATGATCAATCATTAAAGAAAGTGGTTCTGTGCTGATATATGTGTTCCTAATATCAACATTTCCTGACTTTAAGCACTTTGCTTAGTAATGCTGAGCAGGGGTGTTTGAGAGAGCAGAATGTATTTGACCATAGCTGTCCCCTTCAAAGTTCATAACTACTGAACAGCTAAATCCCTTCTAATGGATCTGAAAGTATGATCTATAGCTCACTGCTATGCTGTGAAACTATGGTAAATGGCCCATGACTGGTCTACAGAGCATATTAAATAGATTTTGGCTTAAGTTTTTTAGGAATGCCTAGTGACAAAGAAATATGGATAGATGACAGACACTTAGCACTCCCAAAAAAATGAGATCTTCTGCCAGCAGCAGATTTTTCACTTCTGAGTTTAGATCAGCTTAGAAAAAGATTTTCCAGAAGAGTCCTGCCCTGTGGGTCTCTTACTGTAACACACACATGGGGTGTTAAATCCTAATCTTTATCAGGTAGTCAAATACATGTTAGCACTATAGATGACTTCCATCCAAGAACTAAGCCATATATATACATGTATATGGGTGTGTATATATATGTGTGTGTATATATATACACACACACATAGATGCACATGTATACGGGTGTGTATATATATGTGTGTGTATATATATACACACACACGTATCTGTGTGTGTATATGCGTATATATATGCTATATGTGAGGGAGTTTTGGAGGGTAATTACGTGAGCTGCAGGGTCATCTGATCTTTTGAGACATCGTATCCATGCATTGTGATGAGCATCTTTTTATTCTCTTCCTGTGTTCAACCATGCATGGTGGTGGCAGGGGGACAGCCAGAGGGGTGCTGTGAAACCTGTTGGCATCGCTACCGATGCGGAACTGCCGAAATGGGCACACTGGTGGAAAGCAGCGCCCACACGCTCCTAATGAGGACAAAAGGAGGGGGGTGCGCCTGTGCTAGCACAGAGGCAGCGCCAGGCATCTCCTGTTGGTGGGCAGCCTGAAGAGAAAACAGTATTGTCTGTGTGGGATTTAAAGCTGTGTCAAAGCCCTCCTTCCCCACAATGTACTGTTCCATCTGCTGTTTAAGCAGAAAGCAGTAGTGTAGGTGGGAAAGGAAGTTATGCACCTAGGAAAAGCTGTTGTCCTGAGCTAGATAGCAAAAGCTCGTGAGACAACGTGGGAGGCACTCTGTGTATCATACAACAGAGGTTTGCTCAGGAAAGGAGCCACAGAAAGTGCAACGGAGGAGAAGAAATGCAAAGAGCCAGCCTGGGTGTATGCTGGCTTGTGCAAGAAACAGGATTTCACCTGACCCTCTCAGAGCTGCATCAGCCCATGCGGGAGCAGGATTCAGGTACAGAACCTAGTCTAGACCCACTCCAACTGAAGCCATTCGAATAGAAACTGAGAGGCAAACTTCCTATTCTGACAGCACTGCTAACCACTGACAAGGTGCCTTTTTTTAGGGGCTGGGACGGGCATATAGCCAAAGGCATCCTACATTCCTTATGCTAAGTGCGAAGGTTGCCAAAATTAGCGCACATACACAGAGTGCACAACAAGCCATTTCCCGCTTGATATGCCAAGAAGGCTGAGGAATCTGTGAATTATGCTGTTAGAAGGAAGCACATACCCAGCATATTATCCATCAAAGCAGAAAACAGCTTCAAACGGCAGTAAGAAAGAACTAGCATTGCAAGAAACAGTGTTTAAAACCAGCAGCAGAACCTTGCAAATAAAATTCTGAGCTCATGTAGACAGCTCCTAACTTCCTGCCAAAAGTGAAAAAGCAGCGTACGCGAGAGTGTAATCAAGCTCTTCAAATCTACTATGCAAGTGCCTCTGTAGTGGCTCTTTCTCCAAGAAAGCTGAAGTTCTGAGTGCTGTCTTGAGGGAGACATTTCACACTACTTCTGTAGGTATGGCAGCAAAATTGCTTTAGCCATAGCAGCATTGCGTGGCTTTTTATTCCATTTTGCAGAGGTAATAACCATTATCTGAATAATTTAGGCTGAAACATTTTGCCCCATAAAATTTTTTTCCGTTGACAAACAGTTATTTCTATCATCCACAATAACCATTTTAAAGGACAGCAGAATGAAGCTGAGTTTTCCATTTAACACTTTGAAACTTTTTTTCTTTAGAAGGCCTGATTTATTCATACTGTGTGCAGTGTTCTAGTGTGGTGGTATATGGAGCCAGGATTTGAGGAAAAACATGATCCATTGGCAAGAAAAAGGAGAGGGGAGAGATGTGGTATTTATTTTTCAAGCAACTGGTCCCCTGTTTTAGCAATGAGGGGAAGAAAGGGACTTGATTTCTTACAAAAACTCTCTTAGATTTTTACGTATTCATTCTGTGAATCTGACCGAGTAGCTCACACATGCAGAAGAGGATTAGGGCCTCCTTCTCTTCTCACTCAGGTGCAGATGGTCAGAAAGTTTCTCTGAGATAATATAATTATGCTTGTAGGAAAACTGATGAAAGATTCAGGTTCATTGTTTCTGAAGAGGGATACATTTGGAGAATGAGAGACAAAATAGGTTCAGTAGTCATTCCTCTGGTCACATAAAATCCCCTGCCCAAAAAGCAAGTGAGAGATGCAGGCAGTTATTTAAGTATTATGGAAAAATGATAAGGTTCTACACTAACATATGATGTACGTAAGTGGAGTTCTAATGGAAAACAATACAAGACCTTCTGTAATAAAAAGTCCTGGTTTGTTCCACGTTTGATCCTACCTCATTGTGTTCACTTACTTAAACATACTTTCTTGAATTGCTGACCAGAGCATGTAGACTCTCTCCCCTTTGCATGACATTACAGCCTGCTAACACAGCAGGGCTTGTCTTTGGTCACCCAGACAGGATGAGCCATAATGATTAACAACACATATTATTTCTTGGCTCTGCTTGTCTTTAAACTGATGACTCTATATATCCATCCCACAGCTTTTGGCATTGGCTTCACATCAGGTTGTGACCTGAGGCCTCCTGGGTGTAAATAAGAGCAGCATGTATTCCTGGGGCTCAATAGTAAATTTTACACTTCATGGCTCAGTTTTTAGCTTAAGTGACACATTGCTGGAGATATAAATGAAAAAATTACAAAAGAAAATGGAAGTATGTGTTTGCAATGTTCTCTTTAATTGCAGAGATCTAATATCTAATTGCATCTTTGTTTGCATGGGTATGAGCGTAAGGAGAATTTTCTTTCTGGGTAATACCTACTGCTAGTGAGTTTGTGTCTTATGAAAGTAGATTCTTCACAATTATCTTGCAATTGAAATATTGGTAAGCCATTGTCTCAACATAGTGGTAACATTAAAACCCACAGCAAGCAATTTCTTCATTTTTATATTTATGCTCAGTTTAAAAAATGGAGCTGTAAGTGTTGAACAATGAACATGAACACTTGTGTGGCATCTACATGGAGGCAGAGGAAACTGGAATGATGGGGGAAACCATGGCTGCAGGGCTAGTAACGAAACTGCTATTGAAGAATAGGTCACAATCTAGGGTTTTCCTCCCAGCTTTCCATGCAGCTCTTACCTTACAGGTACTGAGGAAATAGAAGTCCAGACCACCAGACCACTATTCCCAGTAGTTAAAATGCCCAGGATCACATTACTCAATGATTCTGATCTAAACTGTTGTGAGAACATAAGCCAAACACAAAGCCCAGTGCCTCTCGTATCCAGGTTCTGGTCCAGGCATACCTGGAATTCCAGATCTACCCCTTATCATCAGATTTATCGAATATTTGAGTAAAACTTTAAGTCAGCATGGAGTGCTCAAAATGAGGACAAGGTTTGGGAAATGTTTCTGTGAATATGGACTTACTATCACATTTGTAAGTAAGTGAAAGCCTTAGCGAGCTAGCCATGCTTCCCCCTCATGCTTGGTGCTCTTTGAAGATGTTTAGATAGAATTATGTTGAGAGCTGCCAGCATACTAGAGGCCAATAAGGCAGAATCTACCCCGTTGTTCGGCATCCAGGAGATATAGCACCTAATCTGCGATAGGGGAAACCTACTGCAACAGCAGCTAGTCTAGGACCAGCTTCATTCTGTATCTGTGCAACACTCAGTGGGCAGGGGAATATTCTGCCCTAAGTCCACCAGCAGCAGGATTTGTTTGTGATCTATAGGAGGTGTGTTACACGAACCCACTGGAATGTAGTCAGGAAGCTGAAGGTATTACATGGCTCGCAGTCTGCAGCAAGGGCTTCAATCTATCCTGGAGTCACTTGAAGCTCTCTCTTTTTCCTCTTTGTATAACTTTTTTTTTCTCTTTTTAAACATGAACCAGCCTGTCGAACACATACACACAAAAGTATTAACTGAAATCTCGGTGTGATATTCTTTAGAAGTTTGATGGCAAAAAAGAAAAACTGAGATTTGAAGCCCCTTGCTGTACATGTGCATACAATACCTTACACAGCCATGCAACCACAGGGTAGTTAGCAATGTGGCTGTAGTAGCTAATAATTTGATATTCCAGGATCAAGGCATCAGGTTCACTTCATGCAACTTCATGCAGCCCATGGGGTTGAGGGCGTAAAATAATCAAACCAGATTTTTCCGAGTATACAGGTTAGATGTGACCTGGTGACATCTTGTTGTAGACCAGGCGACTTTAATGAGTGCATGAGCCAGTGTTCATCTTAAATCAAATCTTATTCCCTTGTGTATCCCTGCTGTCTCTCCAAGGCTGCAAATCCATTTCAAAGGTTATTAGTTTTGAAACACTTTAGGGGGTACATTCCTGTACTAAACCTGTAACTGCCTGCATTATTTTGGCGGCAATAGACAAAGAGAGAAAAGCTCTCTTTGATTTTTTTTTTCCTTTGTCTGCTGCATTGCAAGTATTTTTCCATCCAATTAATCCCACTAGGTTCCTAATTGAAGTGGTGATTTGCATAAATATTAATTAGTCACTAAGAAACACAAAGGGTCAGGGGCACATCAAATGAAGGCATGTATTTGGTACATACTCTGATGTGTCTTTGCTGAGTTCTCATATTGCAGAAGATGCTCATATTGTTTTTCCCTAGTATGTTTTTGCTGAGTTTTATTGGTAATAGCAATATAGGTAAATAAATTATGTAAGCATGTTACTTCTTCTGATTCTCCCTTAATGTCATTTCAATGGGAAGTAAGTGGCTACATATATTCTGTGTTGGTCTGGTCTCTCGGTCCCTCTCTGTCTCAATGAACGGAGAAATATTTCTTTACTCTCCATAGTATAATATGTTGTGAGGATAAATAAATTAAAGTCTTGGAAGCCTTTATATGAACAGAGGCCATATAACCTGCTATAGAAAATTGCAAAGCAATGTTCTTGGTATTCACCTTCGCTATGTAACTCATTTGTTGCCAGCACATATTCCAACTCCAACCTGTGACACTTTCAGATGTTTTGCTTTACAGGATTGTTTTGATTTCAGTATTCATGGGTTTGATCTGATCACTTGATTTGACCCCTTTAACTTCAGTTCTTCAAAAATTTAGGAAAACTAAGGAACTGGTTAGGAAGGTGAATTGGAAAGGAAGGAAAAGTACTGGCCAGGTTAAGGCTTCTTTCTTTGTTATCAGCATTTAATTATGGAAAAATGTTTCCCTGCACAGAGCTGGCAATGCTCTGGAATTTCTTCTTGTCTTCAGTTCTTCCTCTGCTCTCCTCAGGCATCCAGGTTGCAACCAGAGCCAGGTGATCTGATGAGTAAATGTAGTCAGAGCTGTGTAATGACTGTTTGGGTTCTGCAGGGCTTGAGACAATTGTGTATGCAAAGCAAATCTCAGCAGAATGAAGGTATCATCTGGAAGTTCAGATTGTTTCATCATAAAACTAGAAAATCTTCCATCTTCCTGAGAGTTACAGAAAAAGAAGTATTTTTTTTAAAAAAAAAAAAAACATTCACAGCTTCATATTTTATTCTGCTTTTGGGACTAGACTGGAATTAGCTTTTCTTGATGACACATTTCTGCACATTAGCGGGAAGGCAGAATGTGACTTTGACAAGCAAGATGCAGTTTTATCAGACAAAGGAAGGGACAGAGTTGGTTGCTGTAAACCCAGTGAAGCTGGCTTTTCTATCAATAGTTTTCAACAAAGTCGGACTAGGTGGAGAAATGTGGCAAAATATCAAAGCTTAAGTGTTAATACTTGAATGTTACATATCACTTTTCCATATATCCTTGTACTTCAGTATTGCATAAAGTAAATTCCCATTGATAGGTCCAAGACACAGCCTGGTGTCGCATTTGTTAAGCTTTCCTGTTGCTGTTATTAAGCTTGGTAAAGTTGAAGACACTGTTAAAATGAACTTGCCAGAGGAAAATGGTTCTGATGCATCTGTTTTTACATCTTACCCTGTGGTGACATCAGACAGCCTCACGTGTATCCAGGGAGCACAGATACAATTGGAAAGGGGACAAGGAAAGAAGAATCAATTTTTCTTCTGCTGAAATGTAAGGAGTTCTGGGGAAACATAGACAGTTCAGAGATATTTGCCTTCCTTCAGACATGCCATCCACCATTGTATAAGCTTCAAAACAAAACTCACCAAAATGACAGCACTTTGTTTGCTGCTGCAGGGAGGAATTAGGCTGTTCCTGAGGGAGTATTTTTTTAACATCCTTGCAATGCAAGGCTAGAGAGAAGCCTCAAACCATGGTGTGATGACAGCCATTCCAAATCCTCAAACATGGGAATACTCTCCATTGTCTGTCACTGTGCAATAGCCACCTTTCAGGACATCAAAACCAAAATTATGGAACAACCAAAGAAATAAAGCCATGATATGATGGAGCTTGTCAGCTACTAATCTGATATCTACACACATACATGTTCTGTGTCTCCTTGTATTAAATCGTTCTATGCAAGTATTTAGCTATTGAATAAAACAGTGTATGACCATAATCAGTAGACCAGTATCAGTTTTCTCTTCCCTACCTCATTGTCACAGGTTCAAGTTATGATCATGCCACTTCAGAACTCAGTGATTGCTATTAGTAGATCTGGGTAATCTACTAAGTAATTTTGGTTTGTTTTGAGGTTCTGTGTTAAACTCTACTACATGTTGTACCAGGCATATTGAGTTAAACTCAGGTTAGAGTTGACAGTGAGCTATTTTACCAGTGGTTCTAACTCTAACAAAAAGAGAGTCCTTGTGCATGTACTTAGAAAAGTTTACAAACTTGCTGCTATTTCCTTAATAAGGTCAGAATAGAAAGCTAAGCTCCAAAGGAAGCAGTGGTTCATATGGTTAGGAAAAATCAAAACAACAACAGAAAAAGAAAAACAGTGCTTCTAAAGTGTAAGACTGCATAGTCCCATTGGGGATAGCAAGAGGCTAGGGTCAGGGAAGGGTCTCTGGGGTTGCAGGTTGACATTCCTGATGGGAGATGCCTTGAAAATCCTCTTCTTAGGCCACAAAACTCTGTGAAGTTTTGAAAAGGCTCACTATTTTGTCTTCACGAAAACATCTTGGGAGAGAAGGAACTACAGTAGCTTAGTCATTAGGTCACTCTTTAGGAGACCAGAGGTCCAAGTCTTTTAATCCTTGAAGACTGGATTTGAACCTGGGTCTATACTAACTGGCGTGTATCTCTTTCACATGCCTAGAGAAGAATATAGCTCATGAAAACATTTTATGGCTTTGACAAATGTTCACTTATAGATGAAATACATTTTTTGCCCAAAAAAATCATAAGCCCTTTTTTCCCTTGGCTCTGCCAGTACCTTTATTTTTCTCTGCTTTCATCCCCAAACCTCCTACCCTTTTTCTGTCTTGTCTATTTTGATTCAATCCATGCCCTGAATGACTTCTGTCTTGCTATGTGCTTGTACAGTGTCTATCACAACGGGTTTCAATCTGTTAGCACCTAGAGGCATTAACATAATGCAGGTAATAAGGTCTAAATTTAACTTGCTCACAACTACTTTTACCCACTCTAATATGCATCCTGCTTTTCAACTGACAGACTTGAATTGCATATAATAGCTGCCTGGCTACAGTACACAGATGAAGAAGCTGATAGAAAGCATTTACCTCAATAAAAAGAATATTTTTTCCCTTCCAAAACCCTCAGTTTCATTTTTTCCCATTGCTTTATGAAGCTTCATGTCAAGATAGATTTTCCTCCCACTGTGATGCCATTAAATCTCATGGCTGGCATAAAATATGCTTTATGAGTTATTAAAGAATGTTACAGTAGCTAAATTGGGCAATCATTAAATAAATATTACTAAATAGTTTATAAAAAGAAAATTTAAGTGCTTGCCATTTTTATTTATTTTCCCTAGGAAGGATGATTTTGTAGTTTTTCTTCCTTTATCTATTTTTATGATTTAGAATGAACTCTACAAACTTCATGGTTCATCCAAATACCTATAAGAGGTTTAATGAAGATCCTTTGAACAAGAAATAACTAATCAGCATGTTCCTAGATTTATATATATAGTTCCATGAGTCTCCCAAACTAAAAACTCCAGAAAATTGAGTTCAAGTCCTTTGGTCTATAATTTTTCGCTTTTTCAAGTCTTAATCATAGAGGTTACCAGTAAAAATCAAATTATGTATGGGAAATTGGAAAGAAGTAATTCAATTCAAAAAGTACAAAAAGACTGAATCATAGGGAACAATTTTTAAGAGTTCATTTGGACAATACACAGTGGCTTTGGTTCTTGGCAAAAATTTGTCCTCCTGCTTAGCTTGACATTCATTGTGAACTGTCTGCAGTGACCCCCAAGGAACTCCTTCCATGAACAGGAGCATAAACCGAGGAAAGACACTGGTGCCAAACTTCCAAAAAACTTCTTTAACTTAGGCTTCAGCCAGCTAAAAATACTGTATAAGCACATCACTCAGCTTCCTTCAAGAGCCAGTGGCAGGTTTCTAAAACACAGGGATAACTAATCTTTCGGAAGTACTTTCCCCTCTCTCTTGACTATGGAGATGGCAAATACTGGTTTAAGCTGGATCCCAACCTGAACAACCAGCTTAGGACGAACTTCAATCACATATCCAGAGAGATCTGCGCTGGATAGTTCTGCTTTACAGTTGTTTATACTGTGTGGGACTGTACTGGAGAGGAGTGGTGCTGGCTTCAGTATCCCTCTTGCTGAGCACAGTTTATGCTTTCTAATTTGCAGTTGCCTGTTCTATGTAGTGCAAGTCTCACTTTGCTTGGGGATAATGTATTACAGCTTAGAAGCTGCCTGCTGGACTGGATTGAGACCAAAGAACTTCTTACAGTCATGTTGTATCTTCTCAAAGATTAAGGCAAAGCACAAGAACACGTACAGCCAGTTTGGTTTCAAGCTGTTGGGAGTAGCTCAGCGATGACTAGCACTGAACTGAGCATTTATTCAGCCATATGGGTACAGCTGTGTACTGGTGAAGGAACAGCAAATTCACATCAAAATGAAATTCTCAGACCAGGCAGCCAGTTTCTGTGGGTAGCAATGTCATTTTGTCTGTCACAACTGGATTAATCCACTGCTGCTGACATCTGAAACCATAGGTACTCTCAGCAAAATTCACAGATCAATGTCACACAGGCCGGTAACAACCATTATGCTGTTTTAGTGTTTCCCAGGTAGAGATCACAGCTGCTTTCTCAGTACCAGGGCATTAAAGACCCAAATATTACTATCGTTACCCAAAGATCTGCAGAAATCAGGTCCATATTGTGATTTCTCCATGTTGTGATTGTTTTTAACTTTTTTTTTTTCCCCTCTAGGAACTCATGTTTATTTCTTTATTCACTCTTCTTTCTGAAGGTCTCACAGCTGTGTGGTCCATTTGCAGCTGCCATCATCTTTGCTAGCCCCATTTCTTCTTTGGTTAAACCAAACTATGGGGCTGCAAGGTCTTGTTCTTTTTCAGAATTCAAACATATGATGATTGGGTCCAAACCCTTGATATGCAACTTTTCTTGTCCATCTCTAACATAACGGAATCTCTCCTGGCTCTTTTCCATTCAACTGCCTTCTATTTCAATAGATTCAAGACCAGCTCCTGCATATTTAATTATGGTTCACTTGACTCTGTTCCTTCTAGTCCATTCAGTCTCCAGTACAGCACTTTGTCTGCTGACAAACTTTCCATTTAAGCTGGCTGATGTTCAACCTATTATACTTCCAGCCCATATTGACTGAAAGAGCTTGCTATCTTATGAGACCAGGAGCCTATGCAGCAAAGTATTGTTAACCAAAAATTAGGTCAACAATGTCATACAAGTGCCTTATAGTTCATGACAAAATTGATCATTAAGAGCCATGAAAGCAAGATATAACAGTGGACAGAGAAGTAAAGAAGTTATCAGAAGAATATTTCCCTTTCCTCTTTTAATAAGCTATCATTTATCTCTGTTCTATTTTGATCCCTTCAGGGCATATAGCTTGAGCAGGGAAATTAAGGGGAAAAAAAAAAAGAGAGAGGAAAAAAAAGTAATAATAAAATAGTCCATGTGTTTAAATATTTGCAGTAGAAAGGAAGCAACATAGAATCTCTCACTAAATCCATGATGAAATGGAAGAAGTACAGGCCTTTCAAAGTAATCAAGTTCAGTTCCAGAAGGATGTTGGGCTTAAATCTTCTAATGATCTCTCTGGAGGGCCCTGATTCAGAAGCCCACTGAAGTCAATGGCATTCTTCCCACTGACTCAAATAGTCTTCAAGTAAAACCCTAAAAAGCAGCTAGAACTTTGTATGTGTCAAGGTTATCACCGTGATAATTTGACTTATCGTTGTAGCACGAATGTCTGCCATCAATGTTACATTCATGATTCAACTAAAGTAAATGACATACAAACACCAAACAGAGGACAGTCCCTGTGTTGAAAAGCATCCTGTCCAGAATAGGAGCTTACCTTTATTCTATAAATAATCACGTTTATAAATATATTTAACTCAGCACATTGGGATGCGTGTCAAGGGAATTCTGACAAACACATGAAGGTGCTGGAGGTGAAGTGAACCCTAATTTAGCTACTTGATTATCCTCTGCAAGGCAAATGCATTCATATTTCATGGATTCACAGAGCTCACCAGTAACATATAGTATAATGTAGTGTGAAAACTGCACTTCCTCTGAGCCCAATATATTTGACCTACCTTACATTAGCTCCTCATCTTAAATGAATGTAGTTCATCTTTTCTTGCAACATAAATATGAATGGCATTTTAAACTGCTGAAGGTGTTTGTTTCCTCTGAGATGCACTTTTCATTTGTTGCATTAGCAGGACAGATGAATGATAGCACTTCTTTTAATGCTATGGGATAACGTACAGAATCAGTGTGAGGGGAAGGAGGGAGCTGAAATACAGTCAGGGAGACTAGTTTGATTCTCCCATTGAATGAGTGAGTTACTCAGGGAAGGGGAATGATGTGGCAGTCTCCAGGCACCGAAGTACATGATAGTTGGTAAAGTAAAAATATATGGCAGTAGCCACTAACCTGTACAAAAACCCGAAGTTTTCTCTCACATGTTAATATACTGGTTAAGGGCTAGAAACACTAAGCATCCTTCAGAGGATGCTTTATGGGCTTGACCTGAAGTCTGCTGAATCCAATCAAAAGATGCTTATTGATGTCAGAGGATGCTGAAGCAAGTTTTACGTGTTTTTCTTCTGTTAAATTTAGTTTTTAATATCTTGTCTTCAATCCATGTGAACATTCCTTACTGATGTTATTGGTAAGTATGTGCTGAGACTGAGAACATTGTGTGCTGGCCATGCCCCCCAGGCCTGACAGAAATGTCAATTAGACTTGTAATATGACAACAAAAGAGGAGTGCTGAAGAGACATCACATTTTTGGAAAAACGTGTGAAAATTAATGACAGAAGAGACTTCCTTTTTTAGCAAAAAAAGGATGGAATTTGAAGTGCAAAACTGAAAGAAATCACTGCAACCATATCAGCCTTCTCAAGCTGCCAGATTCTGTAAAACCTAGTGTGGCACACACACACACACACGCACAAAAAAGACAAAAAAAGTTTCTGCTTATTTTGTTCCCTAGAAAAATCTGTGGAAGATCTCTATCCTGAAAAGATAATAATCTTAATTAATTATTCATCTTAATTAATTACTTATCTTAAGGAATATTACCCAGAGTATCCATGTGGCTAAAATTGTTGAAGGAAGTCTGTGATATATATTTTACCCATATTTGACCTTCTAGAGGTTAGACCTTATTCTGAACATTCCATAGGGGCTTCTAATAAAGCCCAAAGAGCAAAACATCCAGTTTTAGAGCGCTGTTCATCCTGCCTGTCTTAGACCGTGCCATGAAACTTCTGGCTTCTCTGGAGTTGTTGCTGTTGCTCTGCTGTGTCCCTGGATGTCCTCTCAAACCCGGGCTTCTGTGTACCCTGGAAGGCAATCTCTAAGTGCGCAGGTTCGCAGCCTGCCTGGGGCACTGTCTGGGCAGTTCTCAACCACACTGCACTGACAGGGCTCCAGTGGCCCCCCGATGTCACCAGTAACAGCTGAGCTGCCCTAAGGCCTATCACTTGTGCAGCGGAAAACTCTGCAACAAGAGTTTTGCCATTTCTTGTAAAGTGTGGGTGCACTTATCCTTTTCACAGCTGTATCCTTATTCTACCCTCAGAGGCTTACTGTTGTTCTATACAGTACTCACATGCACAGAGCATCATATATCTCAAAAGTGCTCACTAAAGCAAAGCCTAGACCATGACCAACATAGGCCATGGCAATCATTATCCTTTTCCCTTGGCACAGAGGGAAACAACATTAGTTCACCTGTTGGGGCTCACAGTGCAATACTGGTGAACATAGATAAATGCAAGTGACAAAGAGAGGGTGTGAGTGCGAAAATGGAGGAAAAGTGAGCTGGCTGGGGAGAGGGGATGACATTTAAGGTACTTCAGGAGAGAAGGAGTAGGAGGCATACTCCATCTACTGAAGTGCTTAATGTAATGAGGACATTCAGTTGAATTTTTAGGACTTTGTTGGCCGTGATCTCATTTTTCTCTGCTTTTTAGTAACTTCTCCAAAACTTGAAACTAATATCTATTTTCTTTTCTGACACATATTTCACTGCTATTGGAGGAGATTTTGCTTGTTCTCTGGCTTTTGATGTAATTTAGATGTGTTTTGAAGAGGAGGAAGGCACAAGAGTATCTTTAGTATCCCTTTAACGAAATGATGTGCTCTGGTACAGTGCAGATATGAAGATCATGCTGGTAGTAGAACGCAGTACACTGGGAACCACAGGAAAGCATACTGTAACTCCTGCCCTCTGCCTCACATACAGGCTGTCCTACGCTAGGCTTTGGACTCAGTGAGGTAGAATCATTCTTGTTTCAAAAGACAATCAGGGCAACGTCTCCAAAACATAATCTAATGTCAGAAATAGCTAAGGAGTTAATTCTGCGTTGTAAAAATGTTATTTGGAAACTGCTGCTTTTAAATACTTGCCATCTTTTGATATATTGCATATATTTTACCAACGCAGAATCCACTTTTATACTTAAAACAAAACTGAGAACAAAGACTGCCTGTGTGAAACCTAACTGCTTTAAACACAGCTGCAGGTGCCTGCACAATGTACACTTCTGAAAGGAAAGTACTGAAGTTAGAGAAATAAAATGGCCATTGAACTATTATGTATAATGAAAATTCCTGGCTAAACATATATTCTCATTCCATTTCATAGTACGGCATATATGTCCCTGGGGTGAAAGTCACAGCTGGCTATGAAAACATTGTAATGAACTGCCCAAGTGTTGTATGCATCTCACAGCCCTCTACTGGAAGAAATTTGGAGCTCTTAAGTGTGGATCTGACAGAAACAGGCAGAAACTGATTTTTCTAAGATTCAAAAACATTTGCATTTTCAAAAAAAAATTTATACCCTTTTTGTAAGGAAGAGCTGAAGACCTTTACATTTCCTTAGAGTTCAAAACTTCCTTATGTACTTCAAGACCAAACAGAATAGGAAACTTCCAGCCTGGTAGAAAGAAAGACATGAATCCTTACGCACCATAGTTCTTTTTATTTGGCTCCCTTTCCCAACCCCTTCCTTGGCAAAAGTTGGTTGGGCTAATAAACATTATCCTGTGGAACAAAATTTTGTGAAAAAAATCTCAGCTAACCTGCAATATATAGCGTACTGTGTGCAAGTAATGAGTAGGGATTTTTCCAGTGGCCAAAACATTCTGTGACTTTGGAAGCACATGTAAGTGGATTTTATTCTTACTGCTGCAGTGCGCCAAGGTCATACAATGCCACTTACTACACCTGATCTGAGGGAGATAGCATAAGATATGCGAACTTTCAGGTTTCTATTCCCTGACCATATCATTAGTGCCAATTGTAGAAATAGCTCGGAATGGAAGGGACGAAAACAACAGAAGCATGATTTAAAACTTCATTGTGCTGTAACTCAAGCTTTTGGCCTGACCATACATTGTTACTGGAATACTTAGATAATGTGAAAGGAAAGAAAGCACAATTGTAACAGAATTTCTTTATTTAGGTGCCAAGTGCCCTTGAGGGTAAACCAGGTCTCTGTAGATGGAGGAAACAGAGCTATCTCTGAAATCCAAGACGAAACATATTCTCAGTGGAACCAAAGTTGGCATTTATTCTCCTGGTGCATTGCCAAAGCTCAGGTAAGGCTGAAATTTGATGCAAGTTCCATTGCTGAATTAAAGAAGATTGCTTTCTGATAATTTGGTGAAAACCACTGCTATAGTTTAGATGTGTTGACATTAAATAGCTTTTGATTTCTGATTTGTTCCATAGTGCTAAGATGGTGCTGGAGGCAATTAGCTCCATTTGGAAGTAGAGGAATGATTGATTGTTCTGCTGCTTCTCAGCTGCTTTGTGGGTTTAACTTTTATCTACAGTTTAAAATCAAAGGTTTCTTTTCTTTTTTTTTTAAACTAGTTTACAATCTGTTGACAAAAAGGCCTTCCATCTGAATAGATTGTATGCTTTTGCTTAGCTGGATTAAAAATGACAATTATATTTGAAGGAAGATAGTATTTTCCTGATTATTTCTTCCTGGAAAAAAAGGCTTCATGGTGTAATTTCTTTTTTCACTTGATGACTTAAGAGCCTTATTTTAATTTAGAAATTTCTTCACTCCTGCTCTGATAAACAGTAATAGATCAGTATTTGTTTGATTTGTTTTTTAAAGCACTATAGGCTCTAAATTTGCAACTGGAAGTCAATGAGGCTCTATGCTGACTTAGATTAGAATGAACAAACAGGGATAGACTGCTTTTGGATATATTTAAGCATATTTTCAAGAACACTCTTACAGCATCAAGTCAGTGAAGGGCAGTTTCTTGTAACAAAACCACATCAGTCCGCTTATTTGAAAAGCAGTATTCCCTGATCTTAATTAGGATGTGAGACATGCTGAGGGACCTTGGTTCCAGGCACTACAGTGTGGTTGTCGCAGCTCTCGCTAACCTGCACTGCAAACATTTCCACTCTTGTCAGCTCTTCTCTGGATTTCACAGTTCACCCAGGAAAGAAGGGATAGGCTACCAGAATTGTTTCTACCTTGCTGGTAGCACAATTAGCTTTCTCTTGAGATGAACATTTACCAGAAGCCAGGATCTCAGCACCTCTTTGTTAGTTAAGTTGTTAGTTAAGACTATTTTTTTACACTCGAGCTGCTGTTCTGCAAAAATGGTCTCTGGATGAAAAATACTCACAGGGCCCAGGGGCTGATCTTCACAACAAACTATGCCTACAGCCAAAACCCAACAGGGATAAAAAGGGGAGCTTAAAAAGGCAGCTAGATTTACAAATCTGTAAGCACAAAATACTGTTGTAAACATTACTGTCCCAGGCTTATTTAGGGACCTTGAGGAGAGTGTAAGCACAGTCCATGTCTCTGTTGTGCCTTGTTCAGTGGTTACAGCTCCTGAATAGAGAACAGAGACTGCTAAACAGCTGCAGATAGGCAAGAAGGAGAGACGGATGGGTTCAGAGCCTTGCTTCCCAGTCCTTGTGCAGTCTGCTCAAGGAGCTGCAAGCAGAAGGAGAGGTCAGCTTCTCTATAGAAAAAGAGGTACAAAATCAGAGGAACAAGAGATGGAGGTGTCGCTTAATCTCTGATTTGCCCCTCAGGGCAGCTATGAACTGCTCCTTTCTCAGGGTAGATGGTAAAATTTCCATCTGGCCTACCTAGAGTCCACCTAGAAAGAATAAGAAACATTTGAATGGCAGCTGGGTTCTGCAGTTCACTGGCATTCAGAGTGTCCAACTATTAGTTCTTATGTTCCATCCTCAAGCTTAGCTTATAAAGAGGATACACCTATAAATTATCCAAAGAAGAGGGCAAGACATGCACAGACAGGCAAGACGAAGAGGGAGGAGGATCAGAGATTTTAAGGCCAGGACAGAGTTCTCTGTCTCATTTTGTAGCCAGTGTGCATGTTCATGATGCATAGATGGGAAAGGCCCACAGAGAAAATACGGCTCACAAATCATATCTTTCAGCACACTACAGAGTTTGTTAAAAGTTCAGTCATGTCTCCTACGCTTGTACTCCATTAATCATTCTTACTTCTGAAAACAACGGTAAACTTGTATCCCCAATCTGCATTAAGATCATGTCCGTTTCATCTCATGGTTGTATCTCTTTTGAGGCAGACTGCCTCAACCTTCCTTCTCATAAAGATGAATTGGAGGACCATTGCTTTCTTAATGGCATATGTCAGCATGAGAGAACTGCATCTCTCATAGGCAGTGACATACAAACTTCAGTCTCTGGATGTAAAGGTTCTTCTTAAAGACCTCTCCTCTGCCTCCAGTACAATCTCATGAAGTGTTGAAGGGCAGAGGATTCTTTTGTTTGATCTTAAAATTCTTAGTTAAGAAACACTTGACCTGGGATTAGATGATTGAAATATTTTCCACCTCTGCACCATGACCTACTGTGCAAAGTGGAACAAAAGTTGAAAGTGGGTATTTTATAATATTTTTATAATTGACTTTTTTTAAAGAAACCTTTACCTTCAAATAATAAGTTTATGACTGGTCAGTATGCCTTTTTCCCTTCTGAATGTTCATACTTGAATGCAACAAATAGCAGATCTGATGCTGGATCTGAGAAATCCTAATTTTCACTGATGTACTTTTGCTGGCTTCTATGATGCTGTTCCTGACTATAAAACTGCCAGTGAGATCAGACTTATACTCATGAATTTAACTCAAAGCTGCAAGACAAGTTGAAAAAAAGAAACAGAATAAAGCAGATAGATATTCACTAGCATATGCTATTGCAGTTAAGTGTTGCTGAAATCTGTCTGCACTCTGTCCTTATGTAGCATATGTGCTATAACTGAAAGGCATAATAGTGTGAATTAAAAATTAGTCATTTGTTTTTCTCCAACACCTTCTATCCACAAAAACTGAGATTTCCAAATACAAACTAATTAAGCCTAATTCTATCACTGACTTTAACAGATTATATGTGTGGATGTAGTAGTATTGTAGCTCTGCTCACCACTGTAATAAAGCTACCTCTGGAGCAGAGCTCCAGTATCAGTGCTAACCCCATGAAAGTGGTTTTCCTGCATTAGCATGGTACTTTTGGCGTGCTTTATCAGTCCTCTGTCAGGACATGGTCACAACCAGTCCTGACCTTTCCCATGGAACAGTTTTTTGGGGTGTAGGACATTATTCCCTGCTGTTGGCTGACAAAAAGGTTAGGTTCTGCTCTAGCTGGCAGTGGAATTAGTCTCTTCAGTAATAAATATTTAGACTATAATATTTGGGGTTTTAGGTTCAAAAGTCACTGAAAACCAAATGGAGGCTTAGCCATTGTGAAGATAATTAAAGCAAATCCTGAGAGAAATTGAACACATTAATTTCTACACTAGCTGGGATTTACCCTTTCCTTTTTAACAGCTGTATGATTCTCATTATGGTTTTCTGTATTTTACTATCTGTCCTTTTTCTTATTATCATCTGCAATGTACTGGTACGTATAGTTATATGAGATTATGGTCAAGTCTTTCCCAATTCAATAGCCAAATATGAAAACCCTGAGAGAAAAGGGATGGAACATGAGAATATAATGCCTCCTGATGGAGCTATAGCTGCTTTTTCAGTCTTTCAGCATAACATCTTTAAGACAGAAGGCAAATATCTTATAATTCAGTCAAATGTTTTTCATTCTTTAAACACGTACACATATCTGATGTGTGCTAGATCCCAGCAAGAACAGGGAAACACTCTTGCTTTTAATATTCCTTCTTCATTCTGCTGTATTGATTTGATGGTAAGTTGCATAGCATTACGTGCAATTATTTGTCATTTTGCTCTTAAAAAAATCATCTAAAGTCATGGCATAGGTTGCAAATGAGATGTTCACTGGGGTGGAACTGCAGTATCCAAGTTACACGGGCTTGTGCTGAAGGGAATTTGACTTGCATATTTACACTACAGGCCTCAAAATTTCTATTTTTGTAGGTGCTGGCAACACAAAAGGTTTTTTGTAAAGGGGGAATTACACCATAAAGAACTAGTTGAGAAATCAGAAACAGCTCAGTAAAATTTTTGGTAAGATTTAATCCCAACACTGTGAAAAATTGAAAACACGGGGAGAAATTGTCACAAAAGTGTTTGTAAAAATATTTGGAGGAAGAATAATAGGAGGGACATGTCAGCTCATAATTCAAAATGGTGATCATTTTCTTCCAAAGACAAATGTTTTTAGCTTTAAGCTAACAGTCTTATTTTGATTCAAAGGTACATCCAGGCATCATGATAAATCCTACTGCTAAACAAGCCATTAGCAAGGCCACTGCTAATTTCAGTATATGCAGCATTGATTACAATAGAAATTCCCTCTCCTCCAAGTTCTTAATTTAGACTCCTTAGACTCCTTAGTCGTTACTTAGGCAGAACTAGGAGGGTTCCCATACTTAATTACTGTTAGACAATGCAGCAGAAAATCTGCGTTTATACAAGTAAATAATGTACATTAACATCAGTTCATAAATTGGATTAATGACCCACAAACAACAAATATGCAATATAAATGAGAATATTGAAGTACATACAAGCCAGAATGTAAAAGGCCACTTACACTAAAATGCACTTTACAGTTTTTATGAGACCAAGTAGCATGATACGTGGGCAGAATCACACTGAATTCCACAGGACTGAAGGAGTGAACCCCATCTCCAGCAGGGAGGAATGCGACCTCAGGTACTCGTTCACAGGTAAATCATGACAAAAAGTATTTAATTTTATGTCATTTTGGTACATTACTTCTTTCAATTATTATAATCTTAGCAAATAGCTTTTTAATTTTTAGTAATCAGGTTTCATTAATATGCAAATTAAAGTTTAGCAGCACTATCTTCAAGAGATATTTTTTTAAAAACTGTTAAAAGTGGAATTGATCACTTATCCTTGACAAATAGCAGAATTTCAAGTGTGAAATGGGCTGACCTAATAGCAAGTAGCAATGCTGATCTCCCACACATTCCCCCACCTGCAAAAGTTTTCTGCGACAAAGAGAAAAAATACCTTGAGTTAAGCCATTGTTATTTTTATATTTTCTGCACACTAGCAAAATCAATAGTTCTGATTCTTGCCAAAAGCTCACAGCACTATTTTCTTAGATCACCTGCATCTCAATGTGATTCCAGAGATTAATCACTAGTATGAAGATTCTGATTCTGAGTGTCCTACTAGGCTTGCGGTTATACTTGCAATTCCATCTCCTTATTTTAACTCCCAAATAAGTCCCAGCTTTGACAGAATTAGCTCTCCATTGTATCTGAGTGGCACTTAGCGACATGGTTTAGTGGTGGACTTGACAGTGCTAGGTTAACGGTTGGACTCAATGACCTCAAAGGTCTTTTCCAACCAAAATGATTCTATGATTTTATTAATAAAGAGCAACAGATCCTTCACGTATACTTCAGCGACAAGGTCTGACAACACATAACATCACATAGGATATAAACAGTTGTTCCTCATTCAGTTTAACCACTGAAGTATGTTGCCCACCCAGGGGTGAAATAAGCTGGGTGTATAGTTTCTTTAGTACAGTGCTAAAACTTGTGTGAAGCTCCAGTTTCAGCCCTCTTGGTGCTGAAGCTGAGCTCCCCAGGTGGGCAAAGTACCGACCACACCAGGGTAAACATCCCCATGCTGTCACACTCCGGTGGTTGGTCTTTGGGCACTAACATCCCTGCAGTCACCAGAGTTCAGCTTTTATGATTCCTGAGATCTTGGCTTCTTTGCTGAGTGCTGTCTGGACCTGATTTTTTGTGGTCAAGTGCATGTCTGCTAGAAATATGATTAAATCCAACTGCTGCTTTGCAGAGGCTTCCAGGTGGGAAAAAGATGGTATTGATGCATTTGCATTTTTTGAAAGTATTTTTGAACCCATCCCATCCCTGTCCTACACTGTGATCATGCAGCAGCCATTTCAAGGGAAGAAAAAGAATGCCATTTACAGGAAGACTCATTTCCAGAAAGTGTGACAGAGGACTTCTTTTTGGTTTTGGTTTTGGTTTTGTTTTTTTTTTTAATTCAGAAGAAAAGTTCTAGCTCAGCTGCAAGAAACAAGTTTGCAAAATAAGGCAGAGGCCAGGCAAGAAGATGTCAGTGACTTCAGTCACAGATGTTTAACAGCAGTTTGCTTCCTGCACAGAAATGTTCTTTGCAAATTTTTTTTCCCCCAAAAAATACGAAGTTGAAACTTTGGAAACCATAAGATAAACTAAAGTTGGAAAACCTATTCTGGAGACAGCATCTGGGCAGAAATTAGTTATATGATACTTCTGAATGAAGGAGGACAGCAGCAGTATCGATTATATGGCATTGTTTTTCTCTTTGTTCATAGCTTCTAGAACACGTATCTTTCTCTTCCCCTCTGCAAAGGAGGAATTTAAACAAGCTCTCTATGTGAAACTGGAAAGGAGCACTGGGGTGACGTCTACCAACCCACGCTACTAGGGCAGCCATGGAGCAGCTTTGAAAGGCTCTTGTTTGAGCTTTGATGATAGCAGCTGGAGTCTCTGCACATGCTGATGTGGAGTGCCCCTGGCGTAGCAGTACTGAGGTAGGTATTCTCAGCTGAGAGATTTTTATTCCCCACTTCATCTAGTAAAGATAGAGTATGTCAATCTAACAGCTTTTCCTCAGGGGCAATGTCTCATGGAATTGTAGACAATCATAGAAAATATATCTAAGATGGAGCTCAAGACGTCATCTAGGCCTATATCCCACCCTGAGGAAGGATCAGCTCTCAAATAATTCCTGACAGTTCTTAAATATCTCTGATAACTGAAATCCCAGAGCCCTCCTGTCCCAGAGCTTATTCATCCTGATGTGTGTTCTAACATTATGTGATGGGCAGAGCCACACTGAGGGAGAAAACCTGGTAGTTACTTTCAGTCACAGCACAGTTACTGTTTAGTGAATGTAAAGGTTTCTGTGCATCTAGGCTTGGGGGTTACTTCTGCATATTTTAAAGTTGGTTTATATACTGGTATGTATATGTAGCAGGCATGCATGGCATATTGCAGTGTATCAAATTCAGAGAAGGACATGTTTTCCTTTATCCTCTCTTTAACTATTCCAATATTGATAACACATATTAGAGCTCAGGGGGAAATAATCGTGTTCATTCTGGCAATGCCACAAGCGTGTTTTAAATTGTAAAAACTCTTGGCAATGATTCATTGAGTACTTTTAAGGAATAAAGAATGTAAATAGTAAAGAAATCTGAGTCATGAGCAGCAGCCATGGAGAATATCAACTGACATAAAATAACAGTGGCTCATAAATACAACCCTTTTCCTCCCTCACTCTTCCCTTACAATGAACTAAGATTGGAAGTGACAGAAAGATGTCCAAATTTGTCAGTGCTAGTCCAGCATCCTTCAGTTCCAAAATATATCCTACTTGAAATCGTCCCTCCAAGACAGCATATTTAAAGTATTTTTGAAGAAATATTTTTAAAGTACTTATAAAGACTTTTAAAAGTCAGCATCGTTCATTTTCCTTACACATCTGTGGAATTACACAAGGGATTAATTTGGCTCAGTAATTAAGAACCAGATGTTCTAGTGACCTGCAAACAGTTCAAGACCAAAGATAAACTTGCTTGCTTGAGGCAACAGATGACCTGTTGGAGGATAAAAGTATTCATCTTGTTCTTTGGGCAGCACTTTGGATCACGTGAGTCCCTTCTGACTATGTTTTGAAAATTAGCTCCCAATGGAGAAGTCTATTCCTATACACCATAGCAAAGTAAACCCTCATTTAAGTCATTTTATGAACTAGCAACATTAATTCTTTACATTCATTCCACTAACCTATATATCTTTTAAGTGACTGCTTTTCTGCTAGTGACAATCAACTGGAAACCCACCGTGTGGAAATGTTTTAGTGCCAATTGAAATATCATAAAAGTCTGCATGTACCAACAGCTCCTCAGACTGTATGTCAGAATTTCATTCCACAGGCATTAGTATAGTGCCCTACATTAACAATCAATATTTTATTAGTGCAGCAGGATTCCCTGCCCTTATACATTTTTTTTCATGTATTGTTGCATTTAATGTATGTATGCATCTGGTTGTCTAGAGACAGGTAATGGTTGGTTGGTTGAAGGTAATCACTTACTAATTTTCTAATAATATATACAGTTTAAGGGAAAAGGTTGGCAACCTTAGATGGAAGATTAAATGAGTGAGACTCCCAGAGATTCCTTTAGCTAAAGAAATTGATTAATAGCATGCAGAAAAAGCTTTCCTTTGAAAATTGAGTGAGCAGGTGGCTGCAATTTATATAAATTAAGCCTTCAGCTTGTTCCTCTGGCTTGAGGGATTTTTTTCCTGTTTTTAACAAAGCTACTGGTGCATAAAAAGTGTTTGGTTCTTTTCCTAAATGTTAGTTCTGTATAGTTGTCTTTAATCATTGAACCTTTTGAATCAATTGTAGGATTAATCTAATTGGAGGTTCACTCTTTGCCCCTTATTCTATGGAGCATAGTGGAAGAGGAAAGCTGTGGCCAGGGAGAAAAATCACAGCTTTGCATTCTTGTCTCGTGTCACTTTTCTCTAACAGTCTCTGATCTATCATTACAATCAAAATTCTTTATCCTGAAAATTGCAACATGAAATTTTAAAGCTTAAAATAGCTCTTCTGTAAGGCAGAGATTAGATTATGCAAAGTGTTAATGCAGCATTAACTGAAGAGTCCCAATTAAATAATTATAAATAGTTACAAGTCTAGCCTTTTTATTTCCAGAGCACTGTAGTTTAAAAGTTTCGCACTTTCCTTCTTTCTTTCTCTGACAATGTTCATACCAGTTGAGGAGGCTTGAGATCTCTGCAACATTTGCTTTTTCTTCTTTTATTAAAAAAGAAGACATAGAATTTCAGTTATAAAACTAACAAGTATTCTTTAGAAAAAAAAAATAAATTATAGATCTCCCTGAGACAGAGTCAGTGATTTAGACTTATTTTCAGAGGTTGTAAAAGGTGCATGCTGCCACTGTATGGTAGAAGTCCAAGTACAGTGGAGATCATGTATAGTGAATAACCCATAGACACATACAAGATCAAGACCAGAATTCTGCCAATTTAGTAGCCCAAATAAAAGTTTTAAAAAACATGCAGTGATCTGGATTTTGAACATTTCTTAAAAACTCTCTGGACGTTGCTATTGGGGTCATGAACATGTTCATATACAGATGTAGGCAGATGTACGCGTATGCACTGCAGGCATCATTCGTAAAGCTGAGAAAAGTTGTGTCTTCATGCTCATTAAGACACCTTCTTTAGGAACTATTCAGGAAATCACAAGAAGCAGAACTTTGTTGACAGTCTTGTGAAATGGGATCTGAGCAGGCAACCTCTGAATTTTTTTTGATTGTTGACTTTCCATGGTCATATACACCTCTGACTATTTCTTTTCACCCTGTTTCTCACTCCACCCTACAACAACAGAGTATATGTCCTTACAGTCCAGAACATGTTTTTTTCTTATCTTGTGTTATGTACTGAAAACACTTTTTTTTGGCTCTTGGGGCATGACTGTTTTTGCAGTTCACTACTGAAATATGGTTTGGATAAGATTTGTAAGTCAGATCCAACTATTCATGTATGACTCTTTTCCTGTTTGTTTCTTTTAAATCTATGCAGTAAAATCAGAAAGAAACAGTGAAAGAGTTTCATTATTAATTAATAATCTAATCACAAAAGGGTATTACATGCCAGATACAAGAATCTACAGCATTTTTACAGGCTAGAAAACTAGTTCAACTGAACAGATAATTTCATTTTTTAATTCAATACCAAGCAAATGTGCCTTGAATGCTTGTTTTATCTTCCTTTGCTCATGGAATTCACATTTAAGTTACAGTTTTCTGAACAATTATAACACGATCACTTAAAAATATTAGCATTAATACAAAAATATGAAACTCTTAAACTCTTAGTTCTCCCTGTTGTTTTTTGGCTGCAGTAGCCTTGGGTGCATCAGCCATTCTGGTGCCCCAAGGGGAGACAAAGGGGTAGTAGTTGTAAACCTTTGGAAATGCACAGCCCCCATGTGATTCCCCAGATACTAATGATGCTTCATGTTGATTCCTATTCCATCTTGCAACGAACATGTCTACGCTGTCAGGACCATGTTCTGCATACATACCAGATCGTGTCCAGAGAAGCAGCAATACTCCAGAAATACAGTTATTCTGCTCCAAACCCATTGCAACTGCACAGCACTGCTCTGTTGCGTGCAGGCACAGTCAGTCAATGGCCAACATGGTGTTTATAAAGGTACAATGACTGTTGCCACTGTTGGCAGACTGAGACTCCAGACAGCTCTTGTCTTCAAGTGCTGGTCACTTCTTTCAATACTCTCCTTTTGTTCTTACTTCTCCTACAAGTGTCTTGATTCACCTTTGACATGAAATAGGAAAAACTATTATACCCTTGCCTAATCTATAGTGAAGTTAATGTTTCTCAATGGTATGCTCTCCCTACTCTGAAGGGAAAGCAATTTCCCTTCTACACCAGCCAGTTATGTCCCGAAAAGATACAATTAATTATTTCACTAATCTCACTAAGCATTAGGTTAACACTCTCTGCACGAGATCACTTCCCAATTATTTAGCTAGTAACATCATCAGCAGAACACCAACTTGCCTGGGGAATGGGAGGCAATCAACCATTACATAGCCATTTGAACCTAGACACTGCGTACATGCTCAGCTCCCTGAAGATGGAAATGTAATGACACAGATTACTGAAATGATAGCTTTTGCACAAGCAGGCCTTTTATTTTTTCCAGTGGTGGAAGATACTAGCTCAATTGATAAACTTGTTACAACCCATTGCATTCCATCAGAAATTCTAGTCAGCTGTAATATCATATTTTCTTTTCTGCAGAGCCAGAATAAAAAATAAACAACAGGATGGACTGTAATCTGTTTCTCCCCTATGGACATCTAAAGTCATGCTTGAATAATTTTTTTGCTGTCGCATGACAAGTTACCTCTGATTCATACCTTGTCGTGGCATAAGGTAAGATGCTAATTATTTACCTAAGCTGTTCCATGTCTCATAATAATGTACTTGGCAATTTGTTATACTTCTTCCTCTCTACAATACCATCTTCCTGAGGCAAGCATTTTAAGTGATACATAAAGATGTGGTTAATCACGAGTCAGTATCACAGCCTTAGTATGGCAGAGACAAAAGGGAAGCAATCTAATATCAAAGTGAAGATAGGACAAACTTGAAAATGAAACTTGCACTTAGCTTTAAGAAATAGGGATATAATTCCAGATTGGCTGATCAAAGGAGTGGGATAAAAGTGTTTGAACTCTATTAAGGCAATCATACAAGCTGCTGAAACATTAGCTTGCTGGTAAGACCGCTTGCTTAATTTCTGAAATTAAAACTATTTATAAAATGGCCCTATTCCTACAGGCACAGGTAAAGGAGAACAGCTGTTCAGCATGAGAAAACCTCCCATATTTTGTGTTTTATGTATGTTTCACCTACGAGATTCTGATGTATATCTTGGTGAAGGCTTCATCTCCTCCAGTAATGCAATCAGAGCACAGAAAATTAAATTTTAGGACTGACCTCCTGAGGCTCTTGGTCTGGCAGCATGGTACCTGGGAAGCCAGGGATACCAGTGAGGTATTTTCTCTATTCACTTCGTCACCAATTGATCTTTCACTGAAGATGGGTGGGTGAGTGAGTGTGCATCTGGGCATGTTTCTAAACAAAGCCTCCAGTTGTTGTTATTCCTGTAAAACATCCTACAAGGCCTCACCACACACAGTCACCCCTCTCCTATCTTACTTGCTTTTGAATTTCAACCTAAACAAGGAAAGAAAATGGGAAGAAAACAAAATGATACTGTTAAACTGATACCAGATGGCTTCTGGCTCTGAAGTGGCTATACAGGGCTGTGTAGCGAGTAATAAGCAAGGGAACCTCTTACAGCTTGGATCTTTTTAAACATGGTGTGACAGCCTGTTGAATGTCAAAAGGATGTGGACAATTGAAATGACTGTGGAGATGCAATGATTATGCAAATTGTTTGTAGCAGTAAAATAAAGCCTGAAATACTAAATTAAGTATAGGACGCTGCCTGGAGAAGGCGACCGAAAAGTCAGGATTATTAGCTCCATAGGTTAGTCTTTGTTATGTGAAATCACCTGATGCCTGAAATTTCTTTTAGTGTATTCACTTACTGGTTTACCAAGGACTGCCAAACTAAAACTACTACAGTTGAACAGTGTAGTGCGCCTGTTACCTTCCCATTTACTGCTTCTGGAACTGCCTTTGTGGAAAGCTACAACGTATATTTTGACTTTCCAGGTAAATGTGTTTAAAATGGCAAAAAGGCCTCCCCCAAGTCTTTACAGTGGCAAAGTTGAGAAAGTAGAGAAAAAAGAGGAGGGAGTGGGAGAAAGGATGAGATTTAAATTTTCAGCCTTTGAAAAGCAATGCCATATTTACTAGTGATCTAAAATTAGATTTTTATTAAAGTATTAAATTCTGCCCATATTTTTTGTTTGTTTTTCCCAAATAGAAAATATTTTTAGATCCTCTTATTAGGAATTTTATCTTTCTTTTCCAATCCCACATTCCTCAGGGGACTGGTGAACCCTTTCCCTCCTTCTAAAAAACAGATCTCCAAAGGCAACACATCTCTCAACACATCTCTCCCCTTGACAAGGAGCAGTCATGACAAGATGAGAAAGCTTAGGCCTGTCACTTGTCCCTTCTGCAAACCAGTGTATGCTCATCAACCAGTTAACCTACAACTGGTATTTATTTCTGATGACAGCATTATCTAAGAGATAAGGCTTTAGCGTGTGACTCAGGAGGCCTGGATTCTATTTCTGACCCTGATACCAAGCCACTGTGTGACAAGGGCCTTGTCACTTCCCTTCTCTGCCTGGTTTTGCCTTAGACCTTTTTGTCCATTGAGAAATAAATGGTGGTGGAGCAAGGGGGGATTAAGGTTGTTTGGGATTGTGGTTATCACTGTAACACTAATAGGATGTGAAAATAAAGCATAGAAGATGGGTATACAGAAAAAACAAGATTCATGATCTTGTTAAATGCAATAAAAGACAATGCAATGACTGTGTGCTTTATCATTAAACTAACCCAGTGCTACTTTGCAATTTTTGTGGATTATTTTCTACAAACAGTGGAATTACTGCTATTTATTTCACTAAAACTTAGATGCTGCATCATCTTTCCTGTTCCCCTCTTGTCAGGACAAGACAAATAGTCAGAATGTTCTTTCTGTAGCGAAATTTTAAGATATAGCAAAATATGTTTGAGGGCTGTGAACTGATTGACCTCTGAAATACTGTTTTTCTGGCTGACTTTTTTCTTTTAAAAAAAAAAAAAAATCAATTCAGTTGTGCCTAAACATCTCAAGTTTGAAGATCAGCATTAGATTGTCATAATCTTTATTTAGTACAGTGTTGTGTTGAGTTATTTGTTTAAAGCTGACGCTTCCTGACAGTATTAGGTTACATTTTAGGGAGATACTGTGAGTTGTGTTTGACGCTGCATCTCAGATTTACTGCAGCTGCTGTAAATATCAGCTAAGCAACCTTCATAAATTATGCTAAAGGCATTTCTCAGTTATATAAGAATTATTCTGGTATGTAAATGAATATCTGCCATCAGATACTTGTAAAGTATTATAAAGCTAGTGAATGTATGGCATTTAAAATTTTATATTTAAGGGTCATTCCAGTTTACAGCAGTATGAAAACATATGTGTTGCATTCTGTACAGCACACATGCAAAATTGACCTTGCCATTAGTGTAGCTGTTATAGTTCTCCTATGGTCTGGCAAAATTTGCAAATATATAAGAAATGGGGAACATTTATAGCTCAGATATTGTACAGCTGGAGAAAGAGGTTACCCAAACATACCTTATAAATAAGCTTTACTCTGAGCACTGTGTACACAGTCCTCACGAGGCAGCAACAAGCTCAACATTGCAACAAGCAAACACGGATGCTTTTGAACTCAAGAAAACTGCTGTCCTCACTGGTGAAGCCGTGAGACAGAATCCATCACTGTAGAGAAACTACTCGTACAGCCTTCCCTTTGATTGTGAGGTAGTCTGTCCCGAGTTACGCAAGTAGATTTTACAGGGTAAGACCAAATGGAGTTAGGCAACTTATCTAGATTAAGCAGGAGTTGTTAGCCAGAGTCCAGGCTCGAGTCCAGTGGTCAGTCATTCCTCATGGACAGTCCTTAGCTCCATCATTGTGGGGTTTGAATGAGCAGTTCCATTTCTGTGTGCCATCTCTTTAAATTTCATAGCATTCAGCTGCAGTCCTTTACAGCTAGAAGCACATGTACACACACTCAAACCGTGCACTTTGTTGCTCCCTTGCACTGATTTTACTTTTGATCTTTCATTCTCAATGACTCCTTTCTGATGAAGGGAAATGACAGGAAAGAGCGAGCCCCAGGTCAGCTTTTGCATCTGAAGACATAACTGATCAGCTGGCAACATAAGTCCTCAAAATAAAATCCCATATACTCTATCCCAGAGGAACAAGCCCCATTTTATATGGCTGCCCTAAGGCTTGCAGTGCCAGGAGCTCTTCTGCACAGGTCTGGAAAGACTCGTGGTGGGACAAATTGTCCAGTTCTGCATGTCACACAAGACACTAAGCAAATACAGGCACGAGGTAACAGAACTGAATACATTTTGGGCCACCTAGGCACGTGCAAGGAAACTATTTACAAGGCCAAAGACACTTGGTAGTGGCAGACATTGTAGGAACTCTGTTCTAGTCTAAATCTCTGTAATGAATCCTGCCTGTCCCTCAATTATTAGAAAGAGCAGAGTGAAAATGAGTGAGAGATTGGAGCAATATTAGACCCTCCAGTGACACAGTAATGATGGCAGCTTAAAGGTGACTGTTGGCTGGATGGCCAGGAATAGTAAATATACTATAAGTCAATTGGCTGCAGGAGTTCAGCTCCAGGCATGCTTCTCAGCTTAGGCACTCATATCACTATTTACTTTTGCTCATAGAAATGCTCTACTGGAGCTGGCCGTAGTGAATGCATAAGGAATGCATAATCCTGTCTTCTAAATACTGTGCGCCTTTGGGTCATACCCTATCCTCAGTCTTTGTTCCACCCTTTTCCACTGGCAGTCCTGGGACTTCCAAACACAGGTCAGTCTCTCCTTTTCTGCCCCAACTCTGCCTTAAAAAATAAGGCCAAATCTCAGTACTTCCTTCCCTCCTCCTTTGATACAGTAGTGTGACAGAGCAGCATGGATCTTTGAGTTACCAGCCCTTCATGCCATCAAACCATATTATTTTACTGTAAGTAGAGGTCTTTGGAGATTCTGAACTGCCTGCGCCTGGCTCTGCCAAAGCGAATCTCCGCTAAGGGAAAAATGAGATGTATGGATTACCTCTGTGATGCATTTCATAGCTGCCCTTGCACTGAGGGAGTCCCACTAATCCCAACCCAATATAGGGATAAGAATTCAGTAATTAACTGTAGAGACACAAAATTAAAAATTTAGAGTCATTATAAAGAAACAACTGCCCGTTTAGTACCTAGTCTACAGTAGCATCCAGCTCCTCCAGCCAAGGCTGAACACATGGTGTGCAAACACGTCTGTACATGTAAGAGCTTACAGTGTAAAACATCAAGTGGTATGGAAAAAATGGGAGGAAAGCATGACAGTCAATTATATTTATAAAGGGCCTGATCCCAAGCCCATTACTGAATCTTTCTATTAACTTCAACACTAGCTTTGGACTAAGGCCAGACATATTTGCAGTGGCAGTGAATCTATTATTTTATCTTTCTGTCTGCGAAAGCAAACTGTAGGAAAGGGAGAATTCTTATAGTGCGGAATGTACTGAGCTATCACCTGCTTTTGGCAAAAAATCTGTAATGTAGTTTTCCTATAATAAAAACAATAATAATTCTTCAGTCATAGCTTTATGATTAAACAACATTGAGGCAATGCTTTTTTTCTTCTTATCTTAATTTGCATAATTCCCAGACTGCAATGCAGAAAAACCTTCTGAGATATTAACTAGATTATAAAAATGTCATGTCAGATTTGAAAACTGTCACTAACATGAGAGTTTTAATTATGAATACATTTTTTTAAAAGAGAAACTGCTTTTCCTGTGGCAGTAAGATTTTGCATTATGCACAAACACTAAAGCTTAGAAATGTTCAAAAGCTGAAAAGTAAAAGCGAGATAAGAGAATAGATTATTCTGGAAAATAGGCGAAAGTAAAACTGATAAAACATTACTATTCAAATGATATCTTTACAGGAGTCATTACAACAGAATTAATGTTGTTGGAACACAAGAAGAAGCAAGGTTATAAACCATTCAAGACAGTATGCCAGAGATTTAGTTCAAGAAATGGATCCTAGCACTTGTAGCAGCAGATTAGTAACCAGAGATCCAGCCAAGGGTGTGCAGGAAATGCATGGGACCTTATACCATAAAGTACACATGCACAACTCAGCAGCGAAGAACATCTTTATATTTGGCAGCAGTAGATTACCTGAGTGCTATGAAGAATACTCTGATTTCACTGAGGCTACTCACATACTTCAGTTCATTCCTAGGCTCTAATGTGTGTACCTGGCTCTGTCCCTGAATGTGTGTCTTCCTTTAGAATTAACAGACGTCACTAGTTTTCCCAAACATTTATCTGCTGAGAGGACCATGGGCTGCCTCCAGCCTCCTTTCCCTCCAGAATGTGCCCAGAGCCAAGGTCTACACAACATGGGCAAGAAAAGTTACATCTACTACTAATTGCATTGTGGCTTGATTTATCCAAAAGTAAAATGCTCGAGAATACTCAGCAGCCTTAGGAAGACATTTTGAAGGCACAAACTACGTCAGGAAAATATATTACACGATGGGGGAGCACATAAACCCTTTAGCAGACGTAACCACACATCAACTCAAATCTGGAAGTAGTTTAGCTCATTTACGCTAGCTTGGCAGCCCAGTGCCAGCACTGCACATACCTGACAACCTCACGTGCACAACAACCTGTCACATACCTGACAACCACCATGTTGCTCTTCCACACATGGTCTTCCTGGCTTGGATTATCACCACCCTAGAGAGCACTGCACCATGCCGTGTTACACAATGCAGACGTACTGCAAGGGACAACCACAAGTACTTGCCTGCCAGTGAATATGTTTTAGCTGCTTACCCACAGTGAAGTTTTTGCTGATGCACCTTCACTGCCACTGATTTCTCTTGATGCCAAATTAAGCGTCTCCTGTGTTGCTGCTACCATTTCCACTACAGTGTGGATAAACCCCTGGTGAGCATGCACAGGTCTTTGAAGACTGCTTAACTCTGAGTAGCACCATTGTTCAGCTGCCCTGATAAGCAAGGTGGAACCTTCTGCATCTAAATTAGATAAAATCTGTATTCTTTGTGGAGGCAGAAAAGATTTGCAGTTGTTGACATATCCTAAAGATGATTAATTTAAAGTCCCAAAATAAATAAAATCATTACCTCCATCTATTCTCCTGACAAAGATTTTTCAACATAAGAGACTAAAGCATTAGCAACCCCACATTTAGGCAGGAGCTGGAGTATCTGCTAAAGTGGTATTTCATGTTTAAACAGACTTAAATTTACCAGATCTAATGGATAACAATATTTCAAAAAGAGACTTAATCTATTTCATTACATTTTATATTACTTTGTTTAATAAATCATCTTCCACTAGAAGCCCAGTCTAAGGTGAATTTAACAGACTTTATAAATGATGGGTCAATATCAACTTTGTCATAGATTCATTTTTACTTTGGATACAGGCCAAGTTGGTACTTTTTTATTGCTTTCTTGCAAACGATACATAATTCATAATTAACTTTGACTTAAAAATGTGACAATGCATTTTCTTTTGTCAAGTGTAGGATTTTTCCCTTTCATTTTTCAGTGAAGAAAAATTAATACTATTTTAATTACTGGGTTAGATAATGCTAATTTCAATTTACTCTTCTGTGTTCCATGGGATGGTTTGAAATCCATCTAGCAGCAAGAACAGGATTAAATATACACACTGGCAAAAACAGTGCATGGAGGAACAAGTTTAATGGTTGTCAGTGGTTCAGGGAGCTGCAGAGGTAATTCATGTTCCTTAATGCAGACAAAAATATTTGTGTCAGTTCTCTTATTACTCATATATTGGCTTTTGCAAATATTTACAGCAACCTTCCTTATTTCTGTGTTAGCAAGGAGATGAGCTTGAGGCAGGAGGAGCTTTGTTGTACAGATAAGACCATTGACTGGAAATATTCCATCTATGTGTGGGACCTGAGGGTGCCACTTTCCAAGAAAGCCAAAAAAACAGATGGCCTCCAAAAATAGTCTGATTATTGCAAGACATGATCTTTTGGAACAATCATGAAATTTCACTGTGAGGATAGAGGATGTCTCAAGGTTACAGTTTGGATGGGAACAACTGCAAATTTGATGTAAAAGGGTGGCGTGTACAATGTGAAAAGCAAATCAACTGAACAGACTGAACATAGTCTTCAACTATGTGTTGTACAGGAATGTGGAATGGGAAAGGAAACAGAATGTAAAAGCAACATATGGGGACCTATTTTAGCCTCAGAAACATGACTTCACATCTGCTGACTTTTGTATGGCTTTCTTTTTTGGAGTTAATAATTTACAACATCCAGTCTAGAAGATACACAGTGGACTAGAAGATAGGACTGCTTGTGAACAACTCCCTCTGATATGAGTGTCACCTGCGAAAGCCGCACTACTGAATTCTAGTCTCACTTGGTTCCATTCTGAAATGCAAGACTGGAATCCTACCTTCAGCTGAAATCAATCTCTGTTGGTCCAGCCATACTTATACATTAACAAGTCAACCTACAAGCTACACAGTTCTGGCTGCTGCAGAGAATTTTGAAGCAGTCTTTCGGACAAATTCTTTTAATTGTGCTAGGTGCAGGAGAAGACAGTCTATAGAAATTTACTACATATATTTCCACTGCCTCAGGGAGGTTTAAATGAAGGGATCAAGCAGCAATGCTATGTGAAAAAACTGTTTATCATAGGACAAAGTCACAAAAGTCAACTGAAATATAAATGTCCACTTCTAGGCTTATCACACAACTTGAGCAAAGGCAGAGTTCTTTGCTAATCAAGAATATTCCTTGAAACAAGAATATTCCCTTTTACATACTGGAAGTCTTCTATAAGGTCTCCCCAGAGCCTGGAGAAGAGAAGGCTCCGGGGAGACCTTAAAGCAGCCTTTCAGTACCTAAAGGGGCCTACAAGAAAGCTGAGGAGGGGCTTTTTACAAGGACGTGTAGTGATAGGACAAGGGGCAATAGCTTTAAACTGGAAGAGGGAAGATTTAGATTAGCTATTAGGAAGAAATTCTTCACCATGAGGGTGGTGAGGCACCAGAACAGGCTGCCCAGAGAAGTTGTTGTGGATGCCCCATCCCTGGAAGTGTTCAAGGCCAGGTTGGATGGGGCTTTGAGCAACCTGGTCTGGTGGGAGGTGTCCTTGCCCATGGCAGGAGTGTTGGAACTAGATGATCTTTAAGATCCCTTCCAACTAAACGATTCTATGATTCAGTAACTTCAGAAAAAATTAATTACCACATCTGAGCACCTATACAACAGAGAGCAGAATCTGATCTAGGAAGCATGTCAGTTCCCCCGCAATTAAAAGAGCATGATGGAGGTGTTACTCCATGGCAGACCTCACAGTCAAACTGCTGTTGTTTTTACTAAGTTCAAAACTGAAATGAGAACAATGAAAAGAAAGCAAAGCAAAGCAGAAATACAGTAGTTGCAAAAGAGCAAAACTAGAAGCTATAATCACCCTGCTGCATGTTGCTGCATTGTTCTGTTTTGCAGTCGTTTTCTCATATATCAGGTTGGGAATAAAACGAGAGTGATCTCATTCACATTCAGGAGGTATGGTACTTGCTGAGAAATCTCAAGTATGGCAGTTCAGATCATCTGTGCTTCTGGTTTCTCCTAGCTTCAATGATCAGCATTCCTTCTTCTAGCTTGTTCTGCTCTGCCATTCAGCACCTGCAAAGGTAGTTTTGAACCAACCCACCTGTGACTTGATGTCTCATTGTCCTGGTCATGGAAAAAGCCTTTGATGGTGAAGGGGTTTATGAGCATTTTGGTAATCTTACAAGGTCACAGCCAATAGCACCTATCATCACAGAGATAAGAGAATCCATATTACATTTTCTCACTTCTTTCTGGTCTTTTTTGTTTTAAGAGCAAAATTGTATCTGTTTTCCTCTCTGCAGGTACTTCACCTGAGAGTATGGTGAGATTTCCTTACCTTGTTATCCTATTTGGCCATGCTTATCAGATCACAACCTGGTAAAGATTCTCTGTGGAGGTCTTTTGGAGGGGGTGATGGATGAACTGCAGAGGAAAGAAGCAGGTAGCTTTAGAGGGGATGAAACAGTTGTGTGCTCCCTTGGCTTGGGCACTGAAGTGTTTTGAGTCTTTTTCACAGTTTTCCCCTACCTGATCACTAATGCTGTTTGGAAAGAGCTATCTTTTCTTTCCCATTAATCATCTCTGGCACATCAATGGCATTTTTTTTTTTCCTGTGTTCAAGGTCAGCCTTATCCCATGACAGAAAAGCATGCACTGTGTCTTTCAATCATAAATCTGCAAATGTATGGAAGATGTACAGCTTTGATTTCTTAATCTGTTCTATGCAAGAAATGTTCTGCAATTGCAGCTTAACATCCTGCCTGATAAATGCATCACAAGCACATCATCACTCACTTTCTAGCTTTTTTCCCCAAATTCCTTTCTTTTCCAGTAGGTAAATGAGGGATGATTTGGCTGAGGTCAAAGCTGACTCTATCAGTTAGCTCCCAGGCCCTCTAGCAGAGCATGGAGTGCTTGCTGGGACCTTGATGAATTCTGCAAGAGCTTTCAGATGCTGATTGGTTTTTCCTGTTTGAATTGGATATGGAAACATTTGGCAGTAACCGTACATGCTCCTTTGCTTAAGGCTTGTATTATCTAGTGGTTAGAGCAGCTTTTAATCCCTGGTGAGAATTACCCCAAAAATGCAGGACTCTAAAACCATACTTTTATTTAGCTGCAAGTTATGAAAATGTCTTACCTTGGTCAAGGATCATTCCAGTCTTTGATGCCATATATTTCTGTTGTAGTCAAGCATCATGAAAAACAGTATCTTTCTAAGCAAACAAATAAATACAGAACACGCTTTAACAATAAGCAAAATGAGTGCCTACTTAACTTAGTAGGAAGACAATGGCAGAGAAAGAAAAGGCAACACATCCCAAAAGGTGCAACACTGCTTGTTTGGAAGCCATATTTGTT
Source organism: Cariama cristata (assembly GCF_000690535.1). Lineage (NCBI taxonomy): Eukaryota > Metazoa > Chordata > Aves > Cariamiformes > Cariamidae > Cariama > Cariama cristata. Next base: position 22,071 of record NW_009613286.1, on the reverse strand, counting down.
TTCTGTTAGAGTTGGTGACAGTGATGAATTTAATTCTCCTAGTAATTTCCGGGGAAGTTTGGAAGTAAGCAGGGACAGGGACCAAGACTCAGCCTTCATTCCCTAAAGACTAGGCAAACATCAGGACTGCATAAATTAGCAAAAAAATTTGGCTGTGCTGTTTTGTTTAAAGTCCTATGACTGGGTTAAAATTCACTGTTAGGCTAAGAATGATAGCCAGGACTATGTCCATTAGGAGTGCACCTAAGTTCCAGTTTAACTGGCCAAATTTTGTTTTAGGCTCCTGCTGCCCATATGTAGCTGGCCCCTTGCAGAAAGATTTCTCATGGAGTGTTTTCTATACAGATGGGCAAGCTATTTTAACTGTTGATCTTCACAACCCTTCAAGCTAGCAGAGGGTGTTTTCAGAAACAGCTATTTCTAAATCCCCCAAGGACATTCAGGGAATATACTTCTCATTCTAGAGGCCTTTGAACAAAGCTTCAAAACTGAATTACTAAACCCTTTTCAATTTCAGAAAAATGTTTAGTTCAGATTCTTGGACAAAACCGCTGAGGTCTTGTTTTGCATACCTGTCACATTTCAGACTCGCTTTGAATGTCATATTTAAAAAAGAGCTTCATGTAGATTTGGGCCTGCTGCCATTCTCCAGCCAGAATTCACAATGATTTAAGAGAGAGGCCCAGTAGAAAGCTACCAGACAGAGTGTCTATAGTTTTAATAAGTGACAGAAAAGCTTGTTTTGCTTTTTGGAAAAGACAGACAAAATTCTACAGATAAAAAATGAAAATGTTCTGCATGATAAGGTAAACAATTGATTTTGCCAACTTTTCAGCAGTTGTAATGGTGAGAAACATTTTATCGACAAGTGCTACAAGCTTCTTTTGAGAACTTTGCCATTTAATAACTTCTAAGACAGAAAAGTAGAGGGAAGGTAGGGAAGATGTGATAGGCTGACACAAGTGCTGACCCCATGCTAAGGTAATTCTAATGCAGTGAAGCTTTAGAGCCTTTCTTTTTCATTAATATAAATCAAAATTTACTGAATGAATTCAGCTGTGCTTCTGGATTTGATTATTCTTTAGTTGAATAAGCAGAGAATGAGTGATTAAATTCATCGCTGATTTTTAGGTACACAGCTTTCCTTGTGCATGGTCCTTCACTAGTCAAACTTACTTAGCTCGTGGTATCAGGGAATTAAAAGGAATTGAAAACCAAAGAACTAAAAAGATACGAAGAATGGCTGGCAAGTTGCTGGAGGGAGCTAGGAGTTGTAGCTATGCTATTACTCACTTGGGTTTTTTGTGTCCCTTTTCTAAAACCGTCTATAGAAAACTATTTCAAGCTAAATCCTATGCTCCCTGGATTCCACTGTCTTTAATGGAAGCTATAATGAGCCTTGAGATATTTGTACCATAACACCCTTTGTTCACAAGCGTCTCTGATATCTTGCAAGAATGATCCTGGAAGGGAAAATCTGTTGTGTTTCTAAAGTACAGGAATGGGTACTTTAGACAAGTTGCTACCCTCAGCTGCCAACTGTAAAACTGCAGTATTAATAATAATTCCTTTTCTCCTGTCCTTGTATGTTTAGATAGAAAACTCATGAGAATACAGTTGTCTGTTATTTTCCTCCTTGACAGTGAGACTCTGATCTTGGTTAGGGCCTTAGCATGCTATGACTATATAAAGAAAAATCTGTCTCATCATGGTTATGTCACTGGTGACTATTAGCCTTGGCAAGGGACCCTCAGAAACACACTGCTTTCAACTTGGGTCTGCTCAAACCGAACTAATGAATTTTCCCAGTGACTTTCATGGGATAGAATTACTTTAATGGGAGGCAAATTAGGCCAGTTTGAAGCATATTTAGAAATCCTAGTAATGAGGTACCACATAAGCCTTCTTCTGAGGTACCAAACTGGACTTCACTGATTTGTCTTTTATGCATCCAAACACTGTGCCCAGAGGTGAGTTTCACTGTGTTCTAGTATTGCAAATCCATTATGGATACTGCATGATTATAGGCAGCAGTATGGGAGGAGTACAGCCTATGGTATTAGCCAAATAGGTTCTGTTGCAGCTGATGGGCATCAGATTTGAGTAACACCTGTAGCATTTGGCTCCAGTGTTTGTATTGTTATTAATTTGCTGTCATGTACAGTAAGCAACTTTTCATCTTCAGAGTTGTGTGATGTCTTGCCATGTCAACAGAGACAGGATTGATTCAGGAAAGGACATTTCAGTTATTTTCTCTCAGACCGTACAGCTCAGGAATCTGGCATTTCTGACATGAGTGAAGGATAAGAAAAAATGAGAAAGTCTACACTTTTGTTCACAATATGCTACAAACAGCAAATGGCAGATAAATTGACATATACTAAATTTCACAGTTAATCATATTTCTGGCCCTGTGCTCAGTTATGAAGTGAAGAAACAATTGAGGATAAGGGTGAGACATACCAAATGAACTGGCATATCGTACATACTGGGATAGGTCTCACACATTTACATTTGTGATATAGGGGATATAGAAAGGAAAGGCAGATGATAGTATAGTACAATTTCCCAGTGGACAGACTGGATTCTTCATGCTGTAGTTCTTGCTTCCTGGATTTGTAGCTGTGAGATTAGCCTGGAGGTCTCATTGTACTATCAGTTTTGGCCTGAACTTTACACTGTATGATAGGAAGTGAAGTTTAGTTATTGCGAGAAATTAACAAATCACATTTACCTTGATCTGTTTTGAGCAACCTAGGGTAGTGATTTTACCTACCTTGTTACTTGTTTATGATCTCCTTTCCTTTGCAACACAAATAATTAATAGCTGCACTATACCTCCACTGTAGAGTTTGGAATAATGCTGCATAGCTCTATTTTTGCTCAAGAAGCTTGATGCTGGAGTATTAAGGAGCTGGAAGATAAATGGTTTCCTCAGGAAAATAATTATGTATCATGGTACATATGGTTCAATCCCATGTCATAATAATTATTTAGGCATTGGCATTAATTTCACCAGAATTTTTTTTTCTCTCTGGTATTAAGAATGGATAGCTTAAAGCAGATGCATCTGCTATCACGGTACTGGATATCAAATTGAATGATAATGTAATGTTCCATCTCTGAAATATTAATAGACACCTTGATTTTCTATCTTCAGTGAGTGCCTTAATTGTTGTGGGGTGACCTGATCTATTCAAAGACTGGCTTCAAATCTAGAGTGACTATGGTGTTTTTCAACTAAGGAATTAATACCCAGGAACTCTAACTTCATATTTAGTCTAGGGACATACAGGTATAAGAAAAGCATGGAATGTAAGCCCATCGGAAGGCAGACCATGTAAGAGCCACTCTTTCCCAAATGTCAGGGCACATGACAAGAAACTGCATCCAGAAGGAAGACAGTGTTGTTGGGATAAGGCTGTATTCCAGGACTGTCTTGGCAGACAAAGGTTATCAGATCCTAACCTGAATAATTCTTATCAGGGTGGAATGTGAATGACACAGTACCTACACAGACCGGCACTGGGGCAAGTGTTTTCAGAAGAGGTTAAAGCAAGCCCAGTGCCCTAGACTTCTCTGAACTCTAGCCTGAGTAGCATGCATTCATAAGCCATGTTAACAGATCACTGTCTGTGATCTGAAAAGAACAGACTGATGTTTCAGAGAGGATTTCTTATCAGTGTTATAGTCTCCTGACATTTGGGGAAACAGGATCCATTTGCTAAGCAGGTCATGTATTTAAGAGATGGTTTCTTCTGCAGTCATGAAACATCTGCCTAAGCACATATGTCCCTTAGCCAGAGGCTAGAGGAGGGTTTACAATTCCAGTTGTGAGCATAAATATAGCTCTAAATAGCATCTGGACCAGGAAACCAAATTTAAGGTACTGAATTGCAGGCATTTAGGGGGAAGGCAGCTTGACTAATGCTCAATAATCACCAATTTCAGATGAAACTCATAAGGAAAAACAAGATGAGAGAGAGATTATGGAGTGATTCTGAATTTCAAAATAATTGTCAAGAGCATAGAATCTGGCAAGCGAATTCTGTCAGTGACTGAAATTGAAGCAGAACTAAAATTTGCTTGTAAATGTGAATTCCTATATCCAGCTTCATCCTCTTCCAGCATCAATGTAACTTTCTGTCCTCAAGCTACAGTCTTCCAAGGGGAGCACACAACAATGAAAGAAAACTTAAGAAAAAGACTTATCTCTTTTTCCCAAAGTCACAAACCATGATTTTCAGAAAAAGAAGACAAAAGTCATAGCTTTAGGATAAAGGTAGGCAAGATCAAATGAAGCCAATTCAAGATGTGATTAAAAAATTAAAAAAAAAAAATAAAAGGGAAGTCATAATGAGAGCATTCAACTTCCTTCCCCGAAGAAGTGTAACTGGATTTAATGGAAAATATTTTTCTTTTTGATCTTTGTATGTGGATATAAGTATTACAGGAAAGCAGCAGCACCCATATATCATGGTGATGGCAGCATCTGGATAGATAAATGTAAGGAAACTCCCTGTATGTGAAAGTTTGTCCCCAGTAGTATCACAGAAAAACCTCCAATTAACTGCAAAGGAAGGGAGGGGAAAGATTTCACCTCAAATACTTTTTTAAGGACAAAAAACCTGGATAGTGCCATTAAAAGAAAGGTATCCTACTACCTACCGAAAACTTAACCATCTTCTTACACAAAGATGGACTTTTTTTTAATAATCTAACCAGAGATGTAAGCTATCCTTAAGGAACTTAGTAATGCTGAGATGCTTATGTTTAAGCATGAGTAATTTCGCTGAAATTGTTGGTACTAATCATCTGCTTTAGATCTAACATGAGCTTTAGTTCTGCACGCACTGGTGTCACAAATTGTAGTGCTGCAAGGCACAAGCACAGCAATTACTCCCTAAGTTTAACGAAGACCATCCCCTATGAGCCCATTATTACTTTACTGTTGATGAACATGAAGTTCAATAGAAAATCTGTTATTAGACACAGTCAGCTAGATAAACCTCTAGCATCTTTCATTGCAGAATTTTCTACAGCCTTAAAATATTGTGTAAAAATCTTTGTTTAAACTTTGTTTAAACTAGGTGAGAGGTAATGAAATCTCAAAGATTTTACATGAGGTTAAAGAACCTAGAACTCATTGGTCTGAAGGACCATGAATAAGATTGCCTTTGAGCAGCTCTTCCTAAATTGTGCGTTATATCCTCTTCCAGCTACAAGTCCCTACGTTGAAGGTGAAGTAAATAAAATGTTTATTAACATACCAATGTGCCGCTCTGGTATTTTCTCTGAACATTTGGGAAACCTGTAGAGGACTTTCTAAAATCTCATTATATTAAAGAAAAAGTTATTTTAGTTGCAAGATGTGAATTATATGGATGAGTGAGCATCAGTAAACAAGCTTAGTTTAAACTGATACCTTGGAAAACCTATCTCTAAAAACAATTAGTGATTAATTACTTTTAGCACTTGGGAAGGTCATTAAACTGTGTTCCCTACATTAGCAAGTGCAAAGAAAATTCACGGCTCAAAGATGGGGATGGAAATTACGAAGTTTTTTCCAGCCAAGGAAACAAACTGGGCAATGTGAATTGTCAACTTGGGTCCAGGAAACAAATTTTTTTTCATATAGCAAGGGAGTTCAAAGGGGCCAAAAGATTCATAAAACAGCAAAGCCTTTCAAATCCTTCAACAGCTCTCAAGCATCACGTTGATCTTAAAAATACTTCAGGATGCCAAATTGACCAAAAATTGAGGTCAATATTTTTTGTGCCACTCTAGCAGTTCAAAGAATTATCTATATGCACTTTTTGTAAATGCTGCTGTATCAAACTCTTTTGTCACCACCTTGCCATTGTTAAGCCAGAGAGGAGAAAAATGGGGAGCCCAAGAAATAAGTATAATAGATTTACTGTCAAAATTGTATTTGAGGCAATCAATCTGTAAAATGACCTAGGAGGCTTCCTAGGGAACCTCAGCATGTTGTCTCTGCTGGGTTTGGATACTAATATACAATTTACAGAATTCAAAATGGAAGCAAAGAGTTGATTGGAATTTTTTTTTTTCTTTTAAATCATGTTCAAAGTGGGCTGTACATTGTGATTGTGTGAACAAAGCTATGTTCTCTGGACACAAGATCTGTCAGATGCAGAAGTAACAACTTCACTAAGGTGGGCTGTGAATTAATAATGTAGATTAAAATATTAAAAGACTGTCCCAAGTAAAGAGGACAGTTATGGTTAAAACAGGGTTTGAGAACACAGCCTGAGTTCTGGACTCAAGCTTCAGTTTTGTCTTCTCACAGACTCCATCTGTGATTTCACTATCAATGTGGAGAGGTACAGTAACTTCTTTTCTGATGGACCATACCAAGGCAGTGATACCTTTTAGCACTCTCTGTCTGTTTAGACTGACACTATAAAGCATGTCCCAAGTGAAACTAGCTCATCATTTCATCTTCCATAAAGTGCTACCAGAATACAAACAATGCAGGCTACCCTGGGAGAGCTATCTTGCCTTGGTGATGTAGGTGGAAGAATTTTACCTGAAGAACCTAGTACCTTGGTGTCTTTGTACCACTACAAATTGCAGAAGACCTGAAATACAGAAAAAAGCACAAACTAGACCAGAGACTCTGCCCAGCCAGTGTTTCCATGAGTGTCTCCTGCATGTCAGCTTCTGATGGAAAGGAGGGAAATTAAGCTATTTTTTCTCAAAAAAATAAACAATGCAGATGTTCTATTAATCTTGATGTTCAAGTCAAAAAAAAACCAAAACCCTGTGATTACTGCAAACTGTCCTCTATTTTTTCTGCTTGGTGAGAGGCAAGTACCACCCCATATAAAATCCAGAAGACTTCATATCTCCTTTCAATAGGATTTGGTTCCAGTAGTCACTGTGCTCAGTTTAAAAGTAATTAGTTATTTGAAAGAAATTTAGGCAAAGAGGAGAGGCAAAAATAGAAGATAAGGTAGTTAGTTACAAGGTCAGATATCTATCTAAAGTTACGCTTCCTTGTAGTCAAATAGATTATAATGTCAAAGGATTTTTCTCATCTGACCATACATCAGAACACTGTGCGTCAAAAAAGTTCTCATTACTTTAAATGTTTGACTTAAATTGGAAAAGAGAGAGAATTAAAATTTTTTCAAAGCTCCGCAGTGTACGTAAACAACTTGGTGTCTAATTCTGTTTGTACCTTTGACACTCGCTCTCAAAAGAGCCAAACTGGACAGTTTTTCCTTAGGTAAAACACCCATATAAATCAGTGCATGGGAGGCACAGGGACAGGAGAAGAAATGAAATTGAGATCCTTTGGGCTACAGAATATATGAATTCCTTTTAATGAGATTTTGATTACCGGCAGTAGTGCCTTGGAGCAAAAACTACAGCAATAATCTCTAATGTATTATTTTGGAGGAGAAATTTAAACATTATAATATTAATCCAATGAATGTCCATTTAGGCTAGCTAATGATGAAACACTGTATATTACATAGTGCTAACCAACTAATATGAGGAAAGATGTCTTTTATGGGATTATGTAAAAAGAGATCTGTTTCATTAAGAATGCAGTTACTGACTTGGAAACCTTCCCATTTACCGAGTCTCAGGAATCATGGAGGATCAAAACCAGATATAATGAGATCATTTCCCCCAAGTAAAAATGCAATATGTGATTAGCCATTACTGACTGTTACACAAAATGAAAAGCAGTTCAATCCCACATCCATATTCTCTCACATGATGAAGTCTGGCTGTAGGAAGAGGCCTATAAACATAAATTTTTGATTGGAGGATCCAAGTTCTTTCATTATGGAGACATATTTTAAAGGGAAAATGGTGGTATTACACCTTACTGATAGCCTTTTCTAAGAGGAATGCAAAACTTCCAAAACAAAACCACAAAATGGGTGAATTCACACTACAGTGCTTCAGTATCAGTTCAAAATTCACAAGAAGTTTATCAAACCATTTGCATAAGTTGGAGTATAAAAAAGCCTGAGCTACCTTTCATAGACTCTTATGTTGCGCTTTCCATTTGGCTCCACTTGAAAACTGGTGATTTGGAATGTTTTGGTCTGAATATGTTTATGTGAACAGAATCAAAATCAACACCACAATTCTGGGCTGTGAAGTTGTGTGATGAAAAATCTTGCCGAGACCGAAGCAGTACTCAGTGCTCACCTGTATGTACAAAGCTCTTTGTGGGTTGTGCCTGACCTGAAGCTCCAAACTCAAATCCTCTTCTAAGAGGATATAAATACTAGGATACGCCATTTGTCCTGATACAAATCTCAAAGCTATAGTCAAAATATCCAATGCTAGCAGCATCCTCAAATATGGAAAGCTTCAGCACTTCTGAAATCTAATCCCTTTATTTTATTCATTTACCTGTTTCTTCATCCTGTCTCCCCTCAGCAGCAGGACCAGTAGCAAGTGCTATTTGATCCTACACGCCCCAGCAAAGCATGAGTTATAAGGCTATTTTTCTCATACCTCTGCCATCCAGAAAAGAGGATAAAGGATCCAAGGAGCTGGACTAGGTTTTGCAAGGATGCAGTCTGCAGCAAGGAAGGCAGGTTAGCTTTTTTTTTTTTTACAACCCTCTCAAGCTGAATTAAGTGAATGGAGGAGAAAACTGCACATCTGCCACAACCAAGTAGAATGAGTTGCCGTCTGTCGTGCCTGCAGAGCTAAGAAATCTGAGTAAAAAGAGCAGTCCCTGGACAAAAGGTGGAACAACCCAAGGTGCGTCTCAGAATCCTGGGTGGGTGTATGATAGCCTGATCTCTGCTTTTTCAGGTGTATTGATTCCCCTGACACAGGAAAAGGAATAGCTTCTCCATGGCGGCTAAAGCAATTGCTCCACAGGCTAGTGACTTTAGAAAAATATTTGAAGCTTTTCTGATTTATTTTAATGGGGTTTAAGTGTTGGAAAAGAGGGAAGCTAACATGTGCCTGTCAGAATACTCAGTAGAATATTGGTGAGCTCTTCATGTTCCTTGGTGGAAACCCAGCAGTGTAGAAACTGCCGATGCTGCAGACCTGCTGTTTGAAACTCACTGCTCTGCTTATTATTAAGAAGGCAAACACTGTACCAGGCAGAAGATGCTGCAGAACAGCAGAGGAGGCCACCAGCCACCAGCCACCGCAGCCTGACTGTGTTAAAGTAAGCTTCGTGCAGCCCTCCCAGACACGATGCCTCCACACAGGCAAATGCAGCTTCAGCTCTGCAGCAGAGCCGAGGTATTACACTCTAGGCACTAGCTGGGCTCCTTCAAACACCCACTGATTTGGTATATGAGGAAAACATAAAATCTTCAAAACTAGGCTCGCTGATGGAAAGCACAACATACACGAGCCTTTTACATGAAAGAAGTATCTTCCACTTTATGGAACTTCCTGGTCACTAGGCTATAGCAAGAGGAAGGTCCCTTTTCTGTCAGTAGCTTAAAGAATTACTGAGTGCTAAATATGTCCTGTGAAAAGAGGCTGCCCAGAACAGCTCCAGACACCCCACAGTACTGCCCCAGCCATGCCTGCCTTGCTGCCCGCCATCTCCTCAGCTGAGGGAGGGGCAGTGAACAGCAGGAGAACTCTGAGCGCACCAATCAGAGGAAACCTCAGCCCCCAGCCTGAGCAGGATTGGCTGAGCCTGGCTGAGTGGGGTGGCCACAAAATGGTGGCGGTGAAGGGCTGGGGCTTGCTGCCTGCCTGAGGAACTGCAGCTCTTCAAGGGCCTTTTGGCTTGGCTGACCAAGTGCCCTGGACTGGGGTGAGGATGACTCTGCATGTTCTTCTGCCCTTTGATTAAGGTGTGCAATAGTTTAATACCCCTTGGCTTCTGGCACTGTAATTCCTGAGGGTTTGGGGTTTGCACTGAGCTGCTATTTGCCATAGGAGCTGGAGCCAAGGACAGGGTTTGCGGCCGATGATGGGGTGTGGGGTTCAGAGTGTGGCCTCACAGGGCTGAATGCCGGTTGCAGTAGGAGAGGACCCAAAAGCTCCTGACAGGCTTCTGGGCTTTGGTGTCTTGTGAAGTGTATTGGGCAGGGGTTGATGGGGAAGCCTAGATTGAAACAGTGTAAAGAAATGCTGGGAAGGGTGCCCAGTATATTTGCATGTCAGGGTTGCTGCTTTCCCCTAAGAGGTAAGTTTTGCTGTGGGTGTAGGCTTTTGTTTGTGAATATGGTGGGTATCTTTGTTGCTAGTCTTCTGGACGTTGCTGTTAATTCTGTAGAAAGCATTTTATGTTGCTTTCTTGTCAGCATTGTTAGCCTATTTGCTGCTAAACTTTTAGCATATGCAGTTGGTTTTAGCTGGAGAACCCTTAAATGCTAGGGGTCACACCTGCTAAAAATGAAAGGCAAAGCCAATAACCAGCCAGGTGCAGAGACTGGGAGAGCTGCAGAAATTAGGGGTATAATTGAACTCAGGTGCTCCATTGCCAGGTGGTTTCCTGTTAATGCTCAAGGGCCTGAGTGAGCCTACAGACTAGAAATGTCTGGAAATGAGGTGGGAGGTAGTAAGTAAGCATGTGGTTCAGGATGTTGGGCTCTGGGATGTGAGAGTGGGGACTGCATCCTGAACTGGACTACCTGCCTTTTTCTCTGTTTATGGTCTAGGCTTCCATGAGTTCCAAAGGTGCACCTGTTGACAAATTGTATGTGGAGTGGCACGTTTACTGGCAATGTCAGCTGATGTTTTTATGATATAATTAAATAGCAATTACTTTCCTTCCTTCCTTCCTTCCTCCTCTGTCTTCCTACAGAGAGTTGTGAGAAGAGCATGTTGAGATCTATTCTTGGTGAAGCTGCGATTGTGCTTATTTTTTTTAATTATTATTTTAGCAGACACTTTCTCTGCATAAATCCAGAATAAGAAACCTGACAGCATATATTTGAGGCACTCAAAATCTGATGTTAGTTTTCCTGTATCAGTGACAGTGCATTAGTAATGACTGAAATATCTATTTGTAGGATTTTTTTAATATTCTGTATGCTTTTACAAACATAAGAGCTAATAACTACTTATTGGATATTAATATATATTAGATTACTACCTTTTGAATTTTGTTCTTGCTGTAAAATTAGTTTATCTGGGTTCACTTCATGCCCAGTCATGCTTGTCTTCAAAGTTCCCAGATATTTTGTGTCATTAGGTTACAAAATTAAGGTAATTTGTGATGGTCAGACTGACTTGCTTGTCTCCCACTTTCCTCACACAAATGTTTCGATAGATCCATTTGTGTATGTATGACCTTACATATAACTTTAATTTTACTGTAATTTATTCCTGTAAGTTACTTCTATCCTTATTAGAAACAAGGAAACTTGAGATTACTTGTCTTGGCACTTTGACAGGCATGGAGTCCTCTACAGTGGTTGTGGCCGTATCTCTAAAATAAAATTTAAACAGAATTGTGTAACATACGAGGAGAAATGAAGCTCATTTAATATCAAGTCATCAAAACCAAATCCGGCTGTCTTACTTTACCAAGAGTTAATTTCAGACTGTTAGTCTTAACTGCTACTAAATCCTCTGGAGGCAAGACAGTTTATCCCAGCTGTTGGGATGTGGTTTTGAGGTTTACCTTTTTGTGCAAAATTCCCTCATCTTTCATTTACATTATGCAGTTCTTTAACTGAATAATCCTTGTTGTGTGTTATCCGTCCGTTCCCCCGCCCCCCCCAAAAAAAAAAAAAAGTACTTACATAGTTACCCTCAAGGAAACAGCTGTCTTGAAATGTAAAGCTTGACCAGGCTGTGGCTCAGTAGTGCTTTTTTCTCTGATGCGTTGCAAAGTAACATCAGTTTAAAGTGCAAGGCATCTCTCCTTAAAAGTTTACCCAGAATAGGCTCCACATAAAGTGCTTCCAAACAATTCACCCTTAGTAATTTATCAAATATACTGTTTCTTTCTGCTGCAGTCTGCTTACACTGAAGACTGTGACATTGTCTTTATTTAGTACCTTATGTCTTCTCTGTCCTTCAGATGAGATGTAAAATGAAAGAACAGACCAAGGTATCTTTGGTGTCCTTTTAAAGACTGAACAAAGCCACATTTTTGGTTAAGGGTCATCTCCCACACTGATACCTAATTGAAGTGAAGCTACACTTGTTTTGCGGCTGCATAGCTGGAAGATCTCACTGGGAACAAAGGAATGTTGCCAGAGAAGAACTTGAGTCCTTGAAAATCTGGTTATCATTTCAGTCATCTCTAGCACACCTTTGCTAGGTCTAAAAATTTCCAAAATCTACTGGCTTCTCCAGAGGAAAAGTGTTGTGTTTCTCTTTCAACTCATTCATGAATGTTAAGATAAAAGTTTATTTTCTAAACTGGATCTCACTGGAATTTTGGGAAAGAAGAAAGAATGAAATACATTTCGGTTTCAGTCTCTGAAGGAAAAATGACCATGGCATGACCCTAATACATGATTCTGTCCTAGACAGTTTTAGTGAGTATGAGAATAAGTATTTTCTTTTGCTTCCTTAAGTTCTTGGTTTATGTCTGAAAGTTTTTTTGCAGTGTTTGGCTTTCAGTGTATTTAAACATTTTGTTCTCTGTATTTTTTGAACTTAACATTATTTCAAGGAAACCTTACAAAACATTGACTATGTGATTATATCTGTCATTAAGTATTTCTGATTTTTCAGCCCTACTGAAAGTACTACCATTGTGTATCAGCAGAGTCAAAATGCTTTAGTACATCAGCTAAGTTATTGACAGCATGGGTTAACTGGAGTGTCAGTAGAATGACAATCAAGCAGAATAATTCTTATGGCTCTTATTATACTTTTAATCAGGGTTAGCAGAAATAAATATAATGTAGATTGTTCAGTCAGACAAAAGTAGTGTTAATCCAGTGTTAAGATTTCTCATTCTTTAATAACAATCAAACAATGTAGGTAGCATGGATACATCTAATTACAGCTATGACAAATGCGTTTGTTTGCTCGGTTATAATTTAACAAATTGACAGATGCTAGTGGAGGAAAAAAATTATAGGTTAGGCATATGTGCTGTTTATGGCATTGTCCATAGAGGTGCTGAGTGGAGCAGAATGAAAATGCAGATTTTTTTTGCCTTGTGGCAACTATGAAATTCAAGGTGAAAATGACTGGTTTAGACTTTTTAGAGCTGCATTCAGGAAATTTAAACTTTTTTCTAACTGAGGTTTTGTTTTGAGAATTTCAACTTCTTTGATTTCTTGCCTTTTTTACAATAAAGAAAGGAATAAATGAAATGTAGACCCAAGATAATTTTAAAGAAAAACATAAAAGTTTCACTAGAAGTCTTCTGGAAGAAGCATTTTGGAGTTTTCAAAAATAACTTAAATGTGAAATTTGGCAGAACAGGCCATTCTTGAAATGTCACTCATGATGTGGAATCAGCATGTTAATTTTCTGGAAAAATATTATTGAAAATTTTGACTGACCACATACGATTCTAAAGGAGTATGAAGAGAGAGGTTCTTGCCAAAATTCTAACACCCGTAGAGCTAGGCAAAATGGCTTTTAGCTGTTGGGACCCAATGTCTGTCAATAGTGCAAGTAAAATGAACTGTTCATTGACTTCAGGACTAAAGCTGTGCTATCTGTGCCACCTGTTTCTGCTGCTTTTTACTGTGTACCTCACTTTGATTTCAGCTTGAATGATTATGTGATGATGTAACTAAACAACATTGTGCAAAAGTCAATTCTGAAGTGCTCAGTGCACTGTATGTGAGGGCAGATGGATGTGTTTGAGAAGTACTGGCGCAGATCTGACCTTACAGTCAGCATTGCACCAGGTCCTGTGTTGTCCACGCAGTCCCATTCCCCTCAGACTTCTGTGCTTCTCTAACCTATCTAGACTAGGTATTTAAAGTAATTCTGTAACAGTGCTTCCCCCTCACACACAACTGTAGTTTGGCACCAAGAAAGATGTACAGGAGATAAAACTCTTAAAATATGTTCATAGAAATAGTTTAAATGACAAGAATAACTCAGTACAGGATGTTCCTGACTTCAGGAAACGGAATCCAACTCGAACATTGTCAGATTTCTGGAATCAGAAAGAGGTATTGAATGTTGGAGGTAGTTCAGAGGGAAGAGTGAGCTGTGGGGACTCTCATAAAAGGAAACATTAACAGAGTGAAATACATATAGTTTGGCTAAGCAGTGGCTACAGAGAGACATAACAGCACACAAATGTTTGAAGGATCTAAGCAGCAAAGAGGGAGTGGAATTTTGAATGCTAGAAAGGGATCTTTTTCTAAGAGTAATGGGTGAGGTATCATGCAGCACTTCAGAAAAATCTAAGACAGCCCTCAGCTCCGGAATGCTAGGGTATTAGCCACACCGAGGGAGCTCTGCAGTGTCAGAAGTGCTAGACTAGAGACAGCACCAGAGGAACTTTTCACTGCTGGGCAGGCTTTTGTTTTCTGACAAGTTGAATTTCCTGGATGTCATTCATTGCTTAGTTTTGGAAAAACTGGCTGCCACCTCTATGAACTTTTTTCTAAATTGTAGCATCTATACCACCATTAATGCCAAAGAAGGCTATTTTGGTGGTGAAGAAGTAAAAGGCTCTTACTTAATCCTTTATGCTGTCATAGTGCAAAGGACCACTAAACCCCACAACAGAGGAGGTGCGTTGGATATGCAAAAGTGCACCTGCATTAAAGGCTTTAGCTTGAAGATGGAGATGAAAGCAACCACCTGCAGTCCCTTTTTAGAAAGGAGAACAGAACAGTACCTTTTGAGCTGCAGAGATCTTTCCAAGCCTCAGGGACTTGACCTTAAACTGAGATAAGCATAATTTACACTTTGTATAATTTCTACCGAGGGGTTAGTCCCCTTGACAAGGTGCTTCTCTATCGAGCTGTCCATTAGCCAGGTATAAAACCAGAGAAAACCCTGCAGGTCCTGCTGTACATGTTTTTGTTATCAAAAGTGTTCTATGCAATTTGTATCTTTATGATGTTTTTGTGTGTGTATATGATGGGACACCCCTTACCTGCTAAAAAGCACTATTCTTGAAAGATCGTTTTCAACAGTGTATAAGAGAAAAACTTGTATTACTTCAATGGTTGAATTAGTAACAATTTGGCAACTGAAGGACAACAGCACTTTATTGCAGAAATGCTTCTGTAACCATTAGCAATTCTGATTTGGTGTCAGGTTTAACTGTTCCTTAAAACTGAATTTACTTGTCCATGGAGATGCTGAATAATAGCAGGTTTCTCTGGAGGCAAACCACTATGTCTGTCTATCTTGATATTGTGTTTATTTTAAAAGTAGAGGGATACTTTGAACTGGCAGATAATACCCACACAAAATTTGTAGCAGGGGAGACAATCCTAGATAAAATATAAACACTTTTTACGTTTATCTTTAAGTCAATTTTCCAAGACATTGACAGAACAATAGATTAATTGGAGAGGAAGGTCTTATTAAATATGTGCAAACTACCTGAAGTTTAACAGAGTGAGATTAGTGAAAATACATGGAATGGGGATTTAAGAAAAAAGGCAAATATCCAATGATGCAGCATTCATTGACACACAGAAAAAATTGCAACTCTGTGGTTATGTGAATTGTGCAATGTTACATATAAAAAGGTTGATCCCTTTCAAAGGAAGTCAGTAAAGTTTTGCCAGTAAATTCAATGGCAGCAGAACTTCTTCCCTTTACAATACTGGGCAATGCTTCTACCCAAAAGATAAAACATCAGATATAATAGCTGGTGAAATTAGAACTTCAGAAAAATAAGTTTCGCTTGTGTGCAGTGGAGCCCCAAGTGAGAGTGTCTAGAACAAACTTGGGCTGCAGGTCAAGAAGGTTTGGCGTTGCAGCATTCTTGTGTTACCTCTTTTACTTTCATGTAGCAAACAAAACTTGAAAGTGTGTAAACAGTTGGGCAAGGAGACCAACTTAATGAACTTAATGAAAAATTCTTTACCATGATGGATCAGATAAGGTTTTAGGTCCCTTTTATTTGTGTCTATTGCTATACTAGCTCTTCTTCCTCAGTAGAGGGGCTTTTGAAAGGTCTCTCACCTCCTTAACTTTTACTGGGAAATAATGTTTTTGGATAAGAATCAGCTTTTCAAATCAGAATAAACTTAAGAGGAAGATTTTTGCTTTTTTAAATATCCCAACTTCCTCATTGAAAAGGTGAGAACATAATTTATTAGATAAAAGCTAGCTTTTCTCATCAGAAGCTGAGAATTTGGCATCACTTTGGTTTGTGTTTTCATCCAGAAAGTGAAAGACTTTCATTGGAAGCTTTAGGGGCAAAACCAAACGTGTTTACAAGCTCTTATGGAAAATGGTATGTTACTTGGCCAGAAGTCTTGTAAAATAATTTGAATAACTTGTTCAGGCAGAGAATTATATAAATGCTGAGATCTTCATAGTTTTGTTGAATGCTTATATTTTCCCTGAGGTTAATTGTTAAGTTTCAGTTCAATGTTTACCTTTTAGTTTTCTTAGAATGAAGCTTTCCAGAAATAGGGAGAGATGTCTGAAATGTGTTCTCTTTGAAATGCTATTTATAATACACATACTAGTTTCTAGAAGTATATTTATAGTCTTAAAAATGCATCTAGAAATAAATATTGTACTGAAAATAGCCAGATTTTGATTTACTCAGGGCCCCTAATCATGAGGCAGATGTATCCACACCTTGTTGTGAAAGTATCAGGAATTTATCATCTGTCCTTGCAAAGTAGAGACAAGGGCAAGTTGTGCTGTAGTATAAATAGGTGTGGTCCTTGAACCCATTTGCCCTTACTTGCCTAGGTCAGGACACAGAGAGAAGTACCTTCCCTGACAGATTTGGTGTTTGTATTGCTGCAGAACTTGATCAAAAATTCCCACCATGCACGATCAATAACTGTGGCCATTGAAGCAAAACCAGAACAATTAGTAACCCAAGTGAGCAACATGGGAAGCTGAAAGGAGCAGGATAGTGAGGAGTGACACAGATAGATGCCAGCATTAAAGAGTGGGAAAATAAAGTAGAACATCTGTCCAATTTACCTAATTGTGTAATAAAAGTAAAAGAAATCTCACTTCTTGAAGTAGTGCACTGAAAGTTCGTGCACAAAATATTCAAAGCGTGGCACAGCTTGAGAAAAGGAAAGGTGATAATACCCTGTGTTGCTGGAAACCTGGCTGGCAGCTTTTCTTTTGGTGAAGGTCATGACTGATGGTTTGGATTAGTAGGCTGAATACTGAAACAAAATCTTTCCAGGTCTGCTTCTAATCAGCTGAGTGTATTTTTCCCCAATATGTGGTGGTCTTTCACTTTTTACCTTTTGTCTGCCTTGTGTAAATGTCAAGATCTTTAGGGAAGAGGTTGATTCAGGTAACTGTGACTTCAGTCTTGGCTGGAGCTGGCAAGTGTTATTGTAATACAAACAATTTCATAATTAAGAAATCAAAGATAATGATATGGTAAAAATTACCTACCCTGAGAAATCTGTGCCCAAATATCAAGACAATATTGGATAAGTAAGAATAAAAATTTTTCAAAGCATGTGATAGATATGTGGGAGGGAAAGGAAGGGGTCTTGCTAAAGTAGAAGGGGAATGTCCTGTTTGAAATGCTTTAACTCCATACTTGGCAGAAGTTTGGACATCCGTGTCATGAGATGATGTAAAAAAAGCAATAGATACAGCCAACTGAAACCTATAAAGTAAAATTCAAATGAGAATGTTAGATTACAAAATTTCCAACACAGACTCTTTTCCTAGATGTCTCTTACCTGGGACCCCTAAAGGAGAAAAGTATTCTGATTCAGATGAGAAGCAAGTTTTGAAATACTGGTATTTTCTGCAAGCTGAAAATTCTGGAGTTTGACTCAAGTCAGTAGTGATCCGACACAGCATGGATAAGTACTGCATATTCTGAGACCAGAATGTGTTGCATTCTTTACCATGCCAGCTATTAGCAAAATATGAAGGAAAAAAGTTTCAGACTTAGGCCAGAAATTGGGTTTTGGATTCCTATTAATGATAAAATCAATCTTATACCCAAAACATTGGACAATGCCCCCTTGGAGAACAGTGAAGAGAGTGAAAATCCCATAGGCAGTGAACGTTGAAAGCTGTATAATGGTCTTATCACTTTCTGTAGCAGCCTTGGTTGAGAGAGCTGTAATTAATTGTAAGAAAATGACAAATGGTCAAGGCTATGCTGAAGGCAGTGGCCCTGGTACTTGACATTGTAATGCAAGTGGGGAAAAGCTTGTCAAATCAAGGTTGTGTTAATTTATTAGGCAGCTATTTGTGCCAAGCTGAATAAAAGGAAGAAAAAATAAAAGGTGGAATGCTACTGCAAATATTAAATGTTTGTGGGATTTTCATAATCTGTATATGTTAAGGAATAAAGTAATCTTATTCATCTGACTTCCATTCCAGATGCTCGTTTACATGTCAATCAAACCTCACACAGTAGGCCATCGCTGAAAATCTGTACATCCGTATTAGTTGGTTATATCCTATAGTGTCAGTGGAATAAAATTCTAGTTTGGCCAAACACAAGTTCACTTTCTTGTCAATAAGCTACAAGTCTTTTGCACTCTATCTAGTTTAATTCTTGCCAAAATATGTTTCAAAATAGTTCCTTCAGCTCCTCTGATTCTTCATACATGTACTCTGCAAAAAATCAGCCGAGTCCCATGGTTAAATTCTTGTATTAGCACTCAGGGAAGGTAGATTTCAGCCTTGGCTGGGCTGTTGACTTCTTGAGTGTACTTAGGTGGCTGCTTATTATGCTGTTTTCTGTCTTGCTTATTTCAACCATAATTCCTAAGGACAGGAGCTTTTTTTAGCTATACAGGTCCCAACAAAGCTTTCAATAGAAGTAAACTTATGCAAAAGGTTAATATTTATATGTAAACTGTAGTGAACTGTTTGCTTTCAGCATGCAGTAGCATGCCTCTTAGGAGGGATTTGTTCTTTTTTTTGTGGATGCTAACAAACATAGCAAAAGCCACTGACTGAAGTCAAGTGAACATGTGACAAGCAATGTCCAAGAATCCTGGATCCTTGTCTCCTTCCAGCATTAATATGCAGTCCTTAGAGAGCATCATGATACTGTCCAAATGGGCTTTTGTAGGAAATGGGCCTTTAAAGGCCAGGAAATGTTCTACTAATTCTCCCTGAGCAACAGCATATGGGCATTTAGCACAGATGCTGCTCTAATTATGATACATTGGGAGCTTTATGTCAATAGTCCTAAAATCTGCAACTCAAATTATACAACAGAGTATAGGTAGCAGTTGTTATAAAACATAAGGATTCTTAAGAGTCCCCTAATCTTCATTAATCTATGCATCTTGGTTTTTTCTAAACTTTAAAAAATTCTGTAAGGATAGAAAAGATCCTTTATATATGTGATGACACTTCAAATTATGTTTATTTTTCTCTCAATGTTGGCTGTCTGGCTATTTAACAAGTTAACTTGCATTTGACCACTATTACATCTTAGACCAGAATGTGACAATGTGTGATGGTACTGCTTTTGCAGCTTTCCAGGTGGCTGTCACCAGCTCATCACTCCTGTTTTTCACCACTCATTAAATTATACCAGGAAGAGGTAACTGATCTAACTGTGAAATAACCCCTCCTCAGAAATTCAGTAATTTTTTTGCTTGATCAGTTGATTGCTAAGACTTATGTCATTTTGCAGCATATATCTGATTAGAGACACCTTTGGCTGAATGTTAAGCATGTGTCTACTGTGATGCAATTCCAAGCAGTGCTATAAATCTGTCTATATAGATGTCTAATATATGGTTGGCATTTGAAAATTGTTTGAAGAGATGAATTACCAGTTAATTTCTCAGTTTGCTCTGTAGGCTGGAGCTGGGGCTCCAGTAGTCCACTAAAATGTAATTTCTTCCACTGCTGGACTTCATTATCAGACCATTCATGCTGTTCCACTAAAACACAGCCTGATATGGCCATATTCCTCTGGAGTCTGTTGTGGTTTTAGATATATATATGCTATGGTGCTGATACATAAAAGCTATATATGGACTGCTTTGGACAGACCTTCTGATAGCACAGTATACTGGTGATGAAGTACCAAAGACTGGTGCCACAACACTGCAGTAGCAGAGCAACCCACTGCCCCGGCTTGCCGAGAGTTGAGAGGTGGACTGCCTGCTATGCTTCTTGTGATACCGACCACCCTCTAAATACTGAGCAACATGCAGTGACCAATCTGTGACCAGAGGGGGCCATTCAGACATGGTAACACAGTTAAAATGAAGGCGTTCTGACACGGGTCAGAGTCCTGGTGTGGGGCAAAGCCACTTTCACATCAGTGGTGCAATTAAAGCTGGCCCTGAAGCAATTGGCAAGCTGGAATGAGGCTTATTTTCTTCGTACAAGTCTGCTGACTGAAGATGATGAGTCTGTGGTTTTATTTTTTTGTAGCTGAGGCTCAAGACATGAAAATGTGTCTGAAGTCTTTCATTTCCACCTATTGAAAATGCTTTAAAAAGGAAAGAAATAAACAGATGGCTCTCATTAGCACAAGAGTGCTTTAATCTTTTGCACATTTTAAATTTTATTTTCCTTTCAATGTTTGTAAGTAAATTGGTATAAAATTAAGACTTCACCAGAGCAATTAAATTTCACACATTTCAGTCCATGAAAGGAGAGGTGGACTCCATCCAAATTGCGACAACTGATGTAATCCTGGCATCACAATTATCTATTATGACCAACAAATGCATTCTAAGTGAATGAAATGCAGTGAGGCTGGCCCTTACACATTTTACTCAAGTGAAACTCATTTGAAAGCCCTGTGTACAACTGGGTATCTTGCCTCTACAATTCAACCAAATAATTTTTTTTTAAGCTCTGAAAATACAGAACTCATCGTTTTGAGGAACATGTGCAAGAAACTGCATAAAATTTGGTATTGGTATAAATTGCTAAAGTTGCAGGGACATCAATGGAGCTATATAATTTTCACAACAAAATAATCTCCCAATAGCATGATGTGGGGGTCACCTGATAAAGATGTTAAAATACCTAGATTCTTCTCATGGCTCACTAGCTGAGTGGTGTTTAACTAGCAGGCTTGTGGAACCCTAATGCCCCATCCTGAAGAAGCAGAGATTGCTAGAACCTCCAGCTTCAGAACTTTGTCTCTTCACCTTGTTCTTCTGCAGTTCATGCTTATTAAATTCTGTTCCAAGCCATAGTGTATGGCCAGGGATGACTGCTGCCCCAGCTTTTGATCTTACATCAGTCAAAATGTGTTCAATCAACATACGAATCTCGATTCAGTTATTAGGGGAGGGGCACCACTTCTTAGGTATTAGAAGGTCATGACTTCCCTAGAAGAGTTATGAGTTGTACTTCTTGTCAGAGTGATCAGTAAGATTTGTTCAGAGGAGATTCCTTATAGCACTGAGGTAACAGCCCAGAAGTTAGTTATGAACAGTGGTTATGTCATTGTTTGTGAAAGCAGTGTTATTGGTACATAATTACAAACATAAAGTTTCTGATATCTATCCTGTAAATAGTATTAAATTCGTAAACACTTGTTTTATATGATAGAAATGGAGGTCTGATCCACTCCTATTTATTTTAGAAAAAAGTTGAAAATTGGAGAACTGCTAGATTTGCAGCATCAGGAAATGAAGTTGAAGACTCTTGGGAAAAACTATTTTAATTTTGTCCCTCTTAAAACAGAATTGTGCATAAGATGGATTTTCTGCTTCCTAGGAGCTTTCTTAGTTTCTGAAAAGGAATGTGGTTTTTTTGCTACTGCTGTACAGAAATCTGATTTTTAAAAAAACTTAACATTTCAGTTACATTAAGACTTTGAGCCTAACATTTTAGAATATTAGATATTTTAATAGAAAATGGAGTACATCTCATTCTGGAAAGTTATTTTTAAATGGAAAAATGAGCATTCTCAATTGGCTAATAGAGAATTTTTCAGGTTTTGCTATCTAATTGCATTATTTTGGATGAGGGGAAGTGTTTCGAAAAATAGCATGTGAAAATCTGAATAACTTACAAGGGAGAAACATGCCAAGTCCTTTT